>NC_064849.1:20628286-20750786 GCF_024139225.1 Suncus etruscus
TGGGTCTGCCTTGTGCAAGGCAAATGCCCTACCCTCTGGTTTTTTGTTCCTACTCTTCTACATTTTCACTCTTTATTGATTTTTCCTTTATACTTTTACCTTTGGGGGGAGGGCACTCAGCTGTACTCAAGGGCCTGCAGCATTTAAGCAGTACCTGGTGCATATATGCAGTAGTGGCCTCCAACCCAGAACCTCACACTTGGTCAGTCTGTGCTCACCATTTGAACTACATACCCAATCCTTTGCTGTTGTTTTAGAGTCATAGAAAGCTTATTTTAATTTTTTTCTAATTATTATACTGCATTCATCTATTATATAATCATTACACTGCTATCATTGTTTATCTACTGACACTTGTTAATAACTAGAATTGTAGGCAACCATATGAAATCTGTTTTAAAGCTTGAAGAATATATTAACTGTATACAAGCGTACCCCGCTGATAATCCACTCAAAGACTCAAATATACATATACCTTTATCTCGTAGTCCACTCCTTCTCTACGTACAGGAAAAACCCAGAGTCTGAAAATAAATGTCTCTACATGGAAAATCCAATCACATTCACTTATTACAGATGCGAAGTGCTCCTGGGCTGGCATGGGTGAGGCATATTGAAGCTGATTGCCAATTCTGCTCCTTCTGAATAAGGATGGAAAAGGGGAAGTTGCAGGGATCAATGACCAAAAGTTGGTTGTGTGTATTTCTCACTGCTGCCTGCCTTAACCCAGAATTCCTGGTCTTGAGAACTCCCTTTCCTGAACTGGGCTTCTCCTCTAGCACCTCCTCTGCCCTTGAGAGAGGTTGGACAAATTGTCCTGCCTCCCTCCTCAACTTCCAAATACAGAGTGGAGGGGCCCCTAACTGCCCTTGCTTGCCTTATTGGCCTTGCTTTCTGCCCCTCCCCTGCCCTGCAAGCTCAAGTAGTGGTTGTAGAAGGGTGGGTAGTCTGCTAGTCAATCTTCAATCCTGACCCTGGGCTTATTTTTTCTCACTCATGAGAACATTTAGCATTCAGATCTCAAATGCACACCCCTTAATCTAGGCTACTGCTGTATTTTTTTATAATTATCTTTATTTAAACACTGTGATTACAAATATGATTATAGTTGTATGATTACAGTCATGTAAAGAACACCCCCCTTCACCAGTGCAACATTCCCACCACCAATTTCCCAGATCTCCCTCCTGCCCAACCCCCACACACCTGTACTCGAGACAGGCTTTCTACTTCCCTCATTCATTCACATTGTTATGACAGTTTTCAGTGTAGTCATCTCTCCAACTGCACTCATCACTCTATGTGATGAGCTTCATGTCATGAGCTGCACCTTCTAGCCCTCATCTCTCTTGTCTCTGAGATACTGTTAAAAATGTCTTTCATTTTTCTTAAAACCCATTCTGCATCTTTCTCTCTCCCTCTGACTTACTTCACTCAGCATAATAAATTCCATGTACATCCATGTATAGGAAAATTTCATGACTTCATCTCTCCTGACGGCTGCATAGTATTCCATTGTGTATATGTACCACAGTTTCTTTAGCCACTCATCTGTTTAAGGGCATCTTGGTTGTTTCCAGAGTCTGGCTATTGTAAATAGCACTGCAATGAATATAGGTGTAAGGAAGGGATTTTTGTATTGTATTTTTGTGTTCCTCAGGTATATTCCTAGGAGTGGGTATAGCTGGATCGTATGGAAGCTCAATTTCCAGTTTGTGAAGGAATTTCCATATCGCTTTCCATAAAGGTTGTACTAGATGGCATTCCCACCAGCAGTGAAAAAGAGTTCCTTTCTCTCCACATCCCCGCCAACACTGCTTGTTTTCCTTTTTTGTGATGTGTGCCAATCTCAGTGGCGTGAGGTGGTACCTCATAGTAGTTTTGATTTGCATCTCCCTGATGATTAGTGATGTTGAGCATCCTCTTTTTTGTTTTTGTTTTTGTTTTTTGTTTTTGGGCCACACCCGGCAGTGCTCAGGGGTTACTCCTGGCTGTCTGCTCAGAAATAGCTCCTGGCAGGCACAGGGGACCATATGGGACACCGGGATTCGAACCAACCACCTTAGGTCCTGGATCGGCTGCTTGGAAGGCAAACACTGCTGTGCTATTTCTCCGGGCCCGCCTTTCTTCTTTTTTAAAGTGTCTGTTCATTTCTTTTCCCCATTTTTTGATGGGGTTAGATGTTTTTTTTCTTGTATAGTTCTGTCAGTACCTTGTAAATTTGGATTTTAGTCCTTTAATCTGATGAGTATTGGGTGAATAATTGCTCCCACTCAGTGGGTGGCCTTTGTATTCTGGGCACTATCTCCTTTGAGATGCAGAAGCTTCTCAGCTTAATATAGTCCCATCTGTTTATCTCTGCTTCCACTTGTTTGGAAAGTGCTGTCTCATCCTTAAAGATGCCTTTAGTCTCAATGTCCTGGAGTGTTTCACCTACATGTTGTTCTATATACCTTATAGTTTCAGATCTGATATCAAGGTCCTTTAATCCATTTGGATTTTACCTTTGTACATGGTGTTAGCTGGGGGTCTGAGTTCACTTTTTTGCAAGTGGCTAACCAGTTGTGTCAACACCACTTGTTGAATAGGCTTTCCTTGCTCCATTTAGGATTTCTTGCTCCTTTATCAAAAACTAGGTGGTTATATGTCTGAGGAACATTCTCTGAGTACTCAAGCCTATTCCACTGATCTGAGGGTCTGTCTTTATTCCAATACCATGCTGTGTATTTTTTAATCATTCTGTTTCTAAACAATATTTTTTGTTTTGTTTTGGGATCCACAACCAGCAGGTTCAGGGCTACTCCCAGCTCTGTGCTTGCGGGACCATCTGGTGGCAGAGATGAAACCTGGGCCTCCTGCATACACAGTCTGTTGAGTTTCTCTCATGCTCCTTTTCTAGTCATTTTATTTGGCTGTAGTGTACAAGCACATGTGATTCAGGCTGTTGGTCATTGTCAGTGACAAATCAACATACTCAAAATAAATCATTTGTGTGCCATCAGTAAAATCCAAGTTATGATAAATGTCCCAGGGCAAATGACCCAGTTTCCTCAACAAATTTATTGCAAGGAAAGGGAAGGAAAAATAAAGAGATTTTAAAATACCCAACAACAAACACCAATAGCCCACTTTCTTTTTTTTTTCTCCTTCAGAAAAAAATTTTAATATCTTTATTTAAACACCTTGATTAAAAAACATGATTATTGGTTGGGTTTCAGTCATGTAAAGAACATCCCCCCTTCACCAATGCAACATTCCCATCCCAATGTCCCAAATCTCCCCCCTCCCCACCCCACCCCCGCCTGTACTCTAGACAGGCTTTCTACTTCCCTCATTTATTCTCATTGTTTAGGAGAGTTCTCAATGTAGTTATTTCTCTAACTACACTCATCACTCTTTGTGGTGAGCTTCATGAAGTGAGCTGGAACTTCCAGCCCTCCTCTCTTTTGTCTCTGAAAATTATTGTAAGAATTTCTTTCATTGTTCTTAAAACCCATAGATGAGTGAGATTGTTTTGCGTCTTTCTCTCTCCCTCTGACTTATTTCACTCAGCATAATAGATTCCATGTGCATCCATGTATAGGAAAATTTTGTGACTTCATCTCTCCTGACGACTTCATAATATTCTATTATGTATATGTACCACAGCTTCTTTAGCCATTATCATCTGTTGAAGGGCATCTTGGTTGTTTTCAGAGTCTTGCTATGGTAAATAGTAGGACAGCACTTTCTTGGGCATCATTCTTTACATACTCTCTCATGCCAGTCACTGAACTGAGATTGGGCCTGTTCTTTCTCATGCCCATTGCTGAGTAGCTGCCTGATGACTATTAAAACCAGGGGCCTAAAAGACAAGAGGTGACCCATTGTTGGATTCTGTCAATTGTTATACAGCTCACTGCCCTATGGTCTTCCAAGATTGCTTCTCTAAATTTATTTTCAAAGTCTGGAGAAGGTTTATGCGGTGATGAACCCCCTATGGAAAAGGGCAGTAGAGTATCACAAAGGAACCAGTTTCTGAGTGAAATATTGCAAAGGGAACAAGGTTCTGAAGTGGATTCTGATTTTCCACCTAAATTCTGGTTACCTGGAGCAGAGTTTTGGAAAGCACTTTATTCTCTGTGAAGTACAAACACTTTTATTTATGAGGCAGACATCACCTTTAGCAAGTCTTTTGGAGAATTTTTGGTTAGATTCCATCTGTAACACAGCAGACACATCACATGACTCAGTCTTTGGTCCTTGTTACCTTATTTGCAGGTATGATTACTCCAAAGGCAAGTATTTCTGCAGCTTTGAAATGTTTCATCTTAGAGGAGCATTAATGGTCACAGGACCCTTCTATCAAACTGTCATCTAATTACCCCAGGTCCAAATGGGGTTGGAGGGTAATCATATTACATGGTTTTTTCTCTGTAAACCAGAAGTTAAATATACAGCCTACAACCTACAACCTATAACCTCTGGGCTAGCATTCTATTTCGTGTGGCTTAATTTTAATAGGTTTTATTGTTTAAAGCAATTGAACTTCATGACAAAAGTGAGAAGAAAATAGAATTCCTCATACTTCCTTCCCCTAACATTCAGATCCCACCATACATTGATTGTCCTTTTGACAGAATAAATCAGAGACTTCTAACTTTCTAAGAAAGGTACAAGTAAAAAATCAGAGAAAAAAATCACCACTTGTGGTTTAGACATGTAGCAGCTATATATATAATACAAGAATATATGTAAATATATAAATAATATATAATATTGGGGCCAGAGCAGTGACACAGAGGGTAGGGCATTTGACTTGCACACAGCTGACCTAGGATGGACTGCAGTTCAATCCTCCAAGTGTCCCATATGGTCCCCCAAGCCAGGTGCGATTTCTGAGTGTATAGCCAGGAGTATCTCTGAGCGTCACCGGGTATGGCCCAAAAACACCAAAAAAAAAAAAAAATATATATATATATATATATATATATGTGTGTGTGTGTGTGTGTGTGTGTGTGTGTGTGTGTATGGTTGGGGCCACACCCAGCAGTGCTCAGGGCTTCTGACTCTGCTTAGAGATCACTCTTGGCAGAAGTCAAGGAATAATATGAGGTGGCGGTGATTGAACCTCGGTCCATCCTCCTGCTAAGCAAGTACCTTTCCTACTGTACTATCTCTCTGGCTGTGTGTGTGTGTCTGTGTGTGTGCGTGCACACACACAGGCATGCATTCATGGTTTTTGTTTTGTTTTGGACCACCTAGCAGTGTTCAGGGTTACTCCTGGCTTTGTGGCCAGTAACCATATAAATGTCCAGGTGACCAGATAGATGTCAAGGTTTGAACCTGGGTGAGCCATGTGTAAGGCAAGCATCTTTCCTAATGTGTCTCACTCTGATCCTATGTCTATTTTTGAGTACATTTATGGGTATATCTCTTTACGCTTCCAGTTCATATATAAACATATTGACCCATTCTATAAATGACGTGGACCTGCTGTTTATCCCTTTGTTTAAAAAAAAAAACTCAACGTTTTCCTTGGTATTTTGTGCTGTTTGTATGTACCATAGACCCTTCTCAATCCATTCATTCTCACAACTGGTCACTAGCACAGGCAGCATTTTGGAAAATGCCAGATACTCCCAGGGTGAAGTGGTGGGCATAGCCCTGCCCCACCAGGACCTCCTGGTGTCTAATGACCAAGGGACCTACAGCATCACTGTTGGACACTGAGCAGAGAGAAATGTAGAGACTATAGCTGACCTGTTGTACTATCAAATTCCTCTGCAGACCCATCTTACCAGCAGACAACCCCTCAAACCCATCCTACCATCATATATCCCAGCAATCAAGCCTACCATCAGACACCACCACACAACCATCCTACCACCAGATAACCCTACACACCAATCCTATCTTCAGACAATCCACACAGCCATCCTACCATAGGACACCTTAGCAAACCCATCCTACTGTCAGACACCCCCGCATACCAGCTCTACCATCAGATGACCTGGATACTCCTCCTACCACTAGGTAACCCCAAATACCATCCTATCATCAGATACCCCTGCATACCCATCCTATCATCACAACATTCCTGTATACTCACACACCACCCAGATACCCCCGCATATTCTTCCTACTACTAGATACTCACACGCACCTTCAGATACCTTACATTACCCATGCTACCATCAGACACTCTAGAAACTTATCCTTCCATTATACACCCTGTAAACCCATCCTAACCTTCAGATAACCATCACAGCATCCTACCACCAGACATTCCCACACATGCATCACACAATGATACACCTCTGCACACCCATCCTACCATAAGATACCACTGGACACCCGTCTTATTATCAGACACCCCACATAACCATTCTAGCATCAGATACCCCAGCTCACTCATCCTATCACCAGACACCCAGACTACCATCAGACCACCACACATACCCAGCCTTCCATCAGACACCTCAGCACTCCATGCTATCGTATGTTCCCACATGCCCATCCTAGCAGCCGAATACATTTTTACACACAACCTACCACCAGACACCTTGATCATCCATCCTAATATCAGACCCCCACCACATAACCATGCTACCTACCATCAGACACCCCACATAACAACTCTAAAACCAGATACCACCACTCATCATCCTACCACCAGATAAACCAAAAAATTGCTTCTATCGTTCAGGTAGCCCACATACCCATCCCTCCACCAGATTCCCCGTGCTCACCATTCTACCATTATTCCCCACACACCCATCCCACCATCAGATACCTCCACTACAACCATCCTAACCTTCAGACACCCTTCACACTCATAACCTGACATCCCACACACCTAGCCAATATCAGACACTGCTGCACACAAGATCTAACATTAATACCTCCAACATCTATCCCACTATCAGACATACATGCATTTCCATCCTACATCAGCACACACCGTATACCCATCTATCACTGATACCCTTCACATTTTCATCATATTTCCAGATACCTCCACATAATCATCCTACCATCTGACACCCCCACAGACCCATAATACTATCAGACAATCCTGCACACCCATCAGATCATCAGACACCCCCACATACACATCTTATCATAAGCACCCTCATACACCCATCCTACCACCAGACACCCCACCACCCATTCTATCACCAGTTACCTCTGCACACCCATCATGCCATCAGATACTCACACTACCAATTCTTTCATCAGACACCCCTACACATCTATCCTATCATCAGACATACCTGCTCTACCATCAGATAACCCCCACCCATCTTACCACAATACCCCCATTCCCATCTTATACCAGATACCTCAGCATACCCATTGTATGACCAGATACCCCCACCAAATCAGCATTGCATACCCAATAGACCCATCCTACTTTCAGACACTCTGTACACCCATCCTACCACCAGAACCCTACATGCCCATCCTAACATCTGAGACCCCCCACAATCCTACCATCAGACACCCCGCCTCACTCCCTCTGCCACCAGATCCCCAGCATACCCATCCTACAATTAGATAACCCCACATAATCCATCCTGCCTTCAAATAATCTCACCCATCCTATCCACCAGACATCCCTTCACATCTATCCTACCATCAGACACCCTGCTATACCCATTCTACTATCAGCTACCCCCCTCACACATATCCTACTTTCAGGACACCCCTCCTACCTGTCCTACCACCAGACCCCTGCAAACCCCATCCTACCTCAGATAACTCCGCACAGACATCCTACCACCAGACATCCCCTGCACACATATCCTACCTTCAGATACCCACAACATACCTATCCTACCTTCAGATACCCCCGCACATCTATCCTATCTTCAGATACCCCTGAAATGTAGAGATGACTTTGAGAAGCTGCAGGTTGAAAGCACAATATATCTGACCTGGCCTGTTTTTGTCCTCCCTTCACCCCACACAGGCCTGGGCAGCGGCATGGTCTACTTGCCCGCCGTGGTCATGGTGGGCCGGTACTTTCAGAAGCGCCGTGCCCTGGCCCAGGGCCTCAGCACCACGGGAACAGGCTTTGGGACTTTCCTGATGACACTTCTACTCAAGTACTTGTGCGCCGAGTATGGCTGGCGAAATGCCATGTTCATCCAAGGAGCCGTCTCCCTGAATCTCTGCGTTTGCGGGGCGCTCATGAGGCCACTCTCGGCTGGGAGAGGGGAAAACACTTCCAGAGCCAGAGAGAAAAAGGTGCTCCCAGCTACCTCTGTTCAATCAGTCCAGGCCCCTCATGGACCTCAGTCTGGAGCAGATGAAAAGGAGGAAGAGGATATCCCTGGGATCGAAGAGGTCCCTGTGGGCCAGGAGCAGGCTGAACCCCAAAAGAATATGTTCACCTTCGGGGTATTGAAGTCCCTGAGCCAGCTGACCCTGCAGATCAGGAAGGGCTTTCGGGACTGGCACTCGGGCTACTTTGGCACCACTTCTCTCTTCACCAATCGCGTGTTTGTGGCCTTCGTCTTCTGGGCTCTGTTCGCTTATAGCAGTTTTGTCATCCCCTTCATCCACCTGCCTGAGGTCGTCAACTTGTACCACCTGTCAGAGCAGAACGATGCATTTCCACTGACGTCCATCATCGCCATCGTCCACATTTTCGGGAAGGTCATCTTGGGCCTCGTGGCCTGACCTGCCCTACATCAGCGCCTGGAACGTCTTCCTGCTGGCCAACCTCACCCTGGTCCTCAGCATCTTCATGCTGCCACTCATGCACACCTATGCTGGCCTGGCTGTCATCTGTGCACTCATCGGCTTCTCCAGCGGTTACTTCTCCCTCATGCCTGTGGTCACCGAAGATCTGGTGGGTATCGAGCACCTGGCCAGTGCTTACGGCATCAATCATCTGCGCCAATGGCATCTCAGCCTTGCTGGGGCCGCCTTTTGCAGGTGAGCCAGACAGGGACATGGGGGGCATGTACTCTTGAATGGTCTCAAGTTCATAATGACTGAGAGTTGGGTGGACTGGAAGGGGCCTCAAAGGGCTGGAGCACATGAGCTATGCATAGGGGAGATCAGGTTTGACCCCTTATCAAACTTTGAATCACTGTGTGATTTCCTGAGCACCTATTTGGGAAATCCAAATAGGAAGGAACCCCCTGAGAGCTATCAGGTGTGACCCATAAACAGAGAAGTTTGTGTGCTTGCTTCCAGGTTCCTCATCCATGTAGAAATAAATATGAGATATTGATTCTAATCTTGCAGAATAAAGTAACCAGATTGTAAGATAAATAGATGGGGGACCATGAGAATAGAGATAGTGGGGACTATGACAGGGACCATGGATCAGGCAGAAGCTCTGAATGGAGCCAAGCTTTCCCCAGCTTCTCTGATTTTCTGCCACCAAGGGATTGGAAGACTTGCTAGTTGCCAGCTCTGTTATTGTTGAGTACCTGGTTTTTCCTCTCAGAGAAAGACTCTTGGATTCTGGAGCATACCCAGTTCTCAGGGACTACTCCCAATTATGCTTATGGAGACCATGAGATCCTGGATTAGTCCGCATGCAGGCAAGTGCCTCAACCTTGCTACTCACCTGGCCTGGACTCAGGGCTCTAAGGTGGCATGGCCCAAGATTTTGAATACACTATATAGGCCCGCAGAGGCCAGTCTGCAGTTAATTCCAGACCTATAATGGCTTCTTCTTGTAATAATCCATCACAATCTTACTGGTCCCAAACAGTACAGATTTCTCTCCTTGCCTTTTACATTTTGGAGTCCACCTGCTTGCATGAACTACTAATCCCATCATGTCTCCTATCACTTTCTCTGTGCTATGGCAAGTAGACCCCCCAGAGGCCAGACTCAGGGTCCTGGGGACCAGGTCTTCCCTCCACCCATAATGTATCATGGTAGAAGCCAAAAACAATGAGATTCACAGATGACACATACAGCTGAGAGCCTGTAAGGACTCTGAGATGCTAGTTAGAAATGGCCCAAAATAAACCTCACTCCATGAGAGCATAGAACCCTCCTCTCTCCTGTCCATCACATGTCTCCCCCCCCCACCACCTACACATCTGGCCCCTTCATGTCCTTTGTTCTGCAAGAATACCTTTTAGGAAGCAAAAAGCTACAAAGATGTAGTGAAGCAACTTAAGAACAAGAGAAAGCACAAGAGTTAGCAGGGGTCTCAAACTCAGTTTACCTGGGGGGCCGCAGGAGACAAAGTCAGGGTGATCCTTGAGTGCAAAGTCAGTAGTAAGCCTTGAACATTGGGGTGTGTGACCCAAACAACTAAAACAAAACAAAATAAAAAAAAAAAAGATTCCTCTAGGGCAGGGCCACAAATGTTGTACGAAGGGCCATAAGCAGCCCGCGGGCCGCGAGTGTGAGACCCCTGAGTTAAGGCATGCCAGAGAGATAGCATGGAGATAGTGTTTGCCTTGCATACAGAAGGACAGTGGTTCGAATTCTGGCATCCCATATGGTCCCCCCCGGCCTGCCAGGAGCGATTTCTGAGCACTGCCAAGCATGACCTAAAAAAAAAAAGAGTTAAGGCACTTAAATTGCCTATGGGGCTGGCCCCATTCTGATCACCTATAATTCATATGATCTATGAACCCTGCCAGAAACAGCCCTGGAGCACCACTGGGTATTCTCCCCCAACAACAACTAAAAAAGAATGAAAAAGAGAAATATTAGTAAAGACCTCCACAAATGCAGAGTCGAGGCCCAAGAGAAAATACACTTAAAATATTGGTAATATTATTTTGTTTTTTTAAAAAAAGGTTTTTAATCTCTTTTGGGGCCACACCTGGCTATGCTGAGGGATTACTGCTAGTTCTCTCTCAGAGATCAATCCTAGCAGTGTTTGGGGTACCTTATAGTATGCAAGTCAAAATCCTACCAACTGTACTATCTCTCTGGCCCCAGTAAATTTTTTATAGAGAACTTCTCATTCACATGGTTGGCTATGTGCAAACTATGAGCATGACTGACTCTTGCAATCATTCACTAAGGTTGAAAATCCTATTTCATAATTTTGAGGCCATTTTCATATCTTAACTTCTTTGACATTTGAAATGGTGATTATATAAAGGCCTAAAAACCATGATGTCATTTGCTAATTTAACTGGTGTATATATAGAGAGATGTATAGATATAGTGTGTATTTTGTTTTGAAGTCACACCCAGTGTCACTACAGAGACTAATCTTTGGCTCAGTGCTTGGTAAGCCATTGGGGTGCTGGGAATTGAAAGAAGCATCAGATTAGAATCCAGGGAAACTGAAAATTAGGTTATAATGATCGAGTATTATTTGAAAGAGCAGATCATTTAATAAGCGCTGGAAACTGTGTCTCTGAACAAGTCAAGAATTATAAAGATAAATTCCAGAGTTTTGCGAGCTGTACATGGGAATTTATAAAACATATGAGTATATTGTTCTATTTTAGAACAGATACTACCTCAAGTATGGTCAGAATGAGTGAGAGCCAATTCTTCCACACCAGTCTATTGATATAGCCTTGTTACCTCTTAGGAAGAGTTTTGGGGTTTTATAAAATATTTGGGCGTGGCAGGAAACTATGAAATTCACTTTATGACTTCCCAGGCTCTGAATCAGTCTCAGAATTAGCCTGAGATCTTGATCTTCTCAAATCTGAGATGGGATCCCAGTGACTTAAGAGAAAAAACCCAGCTAGTGCCAGTCATACAGAATGCTGACCAAATGAACCATTCAATACTTACCAGTATTATCAGTAAATACTATCAGTATATTGTTGTAGAAACTTGCATAGTGTATAAGAAGTTTTTTTCTTTTTGGGGGCATTGAGTCACACTCAGGGGTGCTCAGGGGTTATTCCTGGTTCTGTGCTCAGAAATTGCTCCTGCAGGCTCGGAAACCATATGGGATGCCACGAATCGAGCTAGGGTCTGTCCTGATTTGGCCATATTTAAAAGCAAATGCCCTACCCACTGTGCTATCTCTCTGAGTTCTTGAGACCAGAGTGATAACATAGCAGGTAGGGCATTTGCCTTGCATGTTGCCAACCTGGAACCAACACAGTTCGATCCTTGACACCCCATATGGTCCCCCCCAAGTCTACCAGAGCAATTTCTTTTATTTTTTTTCTTTTTTGGGGGGAGACGGGAGGAGCAATTTCTGAGCTCAGAGCCAGGAGTAACCCTGAGTGCTGCTGGATTGTGGCTCCCCCTAAAAAAAAAAAAAAAAGTCTTTTCTTTTCACCAATTGCATTATTGTCAATGAATTGTTTTCCTCTTTTTGCAGGGTGGATTTATGACATCACACAAAAATACGGATTTCTCTTTCTACATATGTGGTTTACTGTACCTGGTAGGGAATACTCTTTTTACTCATTCAGCATGCATTCAAATTCTCACAAAACAATCCAGAAAAAATACTGGATGGTATCCACATCTAATGTAGCATCATGTTCTGTGTAAGAGTGATCTGTGCTCGCATCTACCTCCGTGGCTGCTGGTGGGAGGACCAGGACACGTCGTTTGAAAGCAACTCTGAGCAGTGACTGGTATGTCATTGGTTATACCCACGGTCTCAGCATCAGCTGAATGCAGCACTGTGTCTCCATGTAGGGAGGAACAATGCTGGAGAGGATTAAGGTCCATATGTAGGTCTTAGAGATAACAGTGTCCACAGACACCTGTGACATCCCTTTTTGAAACCGTTCTCTCCCATAAACCACCAGGACCCAGGTTTTCTAAACAGCCTTTCTATTCAAGATTTTTTCAACCCCAATCCTCCTATGTAAGGGGTAAATCAAGTTATCTCAGTGCTTCTGGAAAGCTTCCAGATCAATGGGTCTTAAGCCCAAAAAACGTGGTTCAGTTTCAGAAATTATTATAGGGAGAAATGAATTGATCTACCAGTGCAAATCAAAAGCATGGATCTATCTTATTTCCAAAGCTAGACAGTGTGTCTTATGAGAGACATGCTTCCTAGCTTTATGACAGATTCTGCAGAGATGGAGCACAGTTTCTTAATCTTCCTGGTGGGGGTGGGGGAAGCATTGAACCATTAATTCTAATCTAGTATCATCCAGTTAGAAAGGGCCTCTTACTCAGTAGCAAATCCTGATGCTATCCATAGTGGAAGTCCTATTTGTGCTCATTGCCATTGAATTAAGGGCTATGATTACAGCACTTTGATTCATATTCTTGGCCTCTTCATTTAGAAGCATGAGATGTGGTTTATCATCACTTTGTTAGTTAAAAAATAAACTGGTGGTTCAAATATTTGTGGAGCATGTTTCCAATCTACAAGGTGAAGATGATCAAATGGTGAGGGAATGAGACAGGATGCCTTTGGTCTTGGAGCCTGTGTGTCTGACATTGTAGGGTACTGACAGACAGGCCCGCTGGTTACACAGACACATCTTAGCCTAGGCATTGGCACGCTGTGCTCAGGAACTCTCCTGATTGCATTTAGACAGGTCACTGATCCGCAACATGCCCCAGAATGTCCTTCCTTTATCTGAGACCATCTATTTTTCTAAGCCAAACCTTTTTTAATTTCCCTAGACTGCAGAATGTTCTTCCCAGAATCTTTTTTTTCTTTCCGATTTTTTTGACTGCCTGATTGGTTTGCATTTTCAAACTGGTTTGTATTTTCAAACCATTGCAAATTTCTGCTCACAATTTGCTCATCACAAAGAAAATCCTTTCACATCAGTGCCAGCATCTGTGGTCAAATTTACACAGAGTGAGAACAGACCATTCTTAATCATCCCAAGGTGTGTGCTGAGTTGTTGGAACCACAAAGAGGCACCTTGGACCTCATTACAGATGGTTCCCCCCACCCCAGATGCCATCAAACCTTCCCACACTGTTCATGATGGATGATATCAAACATTTCTTTTTGTTTCAGCTCCATTATTTCACTATTGTGTCAGGCAGGGGGCTGCTGATATAATAAATAATATAATATAATAAATAAAGACAGCTAATGAAAAGGAGAAGCAAATATGTGTCTAGTAGGCACACTCCATATTATTCCAATGATTCGAGAATTATTTATAAATCGTAATTGAGAATAAATTGCCTGTCATACTCCATTTGGTACAACACACCAACATATTTGCTATCATTACAGCTAGGGCTGTTAAGGAATCCTGCTCTCTCTTTTGCTAAGAGGCAATCTTAGATGTTGAGGCAAGGCTCTCTTCCTCTCTCTTTCTCCCCCCAAAATATGCTTCTTGTGAAATTAGAATTAGACTGAAAATCATGTTGTGTGCTATAAAACTGACTCCTTTTTTCTCATTTTTCAAACCAAAATTAACACAAGGCAGATTTAAATATTTTGAATGGTGCTATAGCCAATGCATTTTGGTACAAATTTGCATTGCTGATTGTGCATCACAAATATAATTTGTGTGTGTATGTGTACGTGGTACTAGGAATTGAATCCAGGTCTCATGCATGCAAGTAGGCGCTTTACCATTGAGCCACATCCCTGGCCCAAATATGAAGATTTTATTCACAGATCTAACTTTCATTATACATGACACGCTAGAGAAATTCATTTTTTCTAGCTTTTTTTTCCCAACCAACCTGCCTGTTCATGTTGTTTGTACGGTGTTTGTTGGTTTATTTTAGAAGTCCTCACTTCTCATAAAAAGTAAAAGCCTGCTTGCACTATACATGTGGACAATAGGATGTCAGAAAACACTACAAATAAAAACCACCAATATATTACATTTCCTGCTTAAAATATATTCTTTACTGTTATTTAAAATGCTGTAAATGGTTCATTGTCTAATAGTATATGTTTCATTGTTTTTTCTCCATGTATCAAAGTAATTTTTAATTTACGTACTGCTGAATAAATTTTGTCCTCTTTAAAGATGGTGAGTTTTTATATTAAAGCTCTCTTTTCTCGGGAAAAACTCCTTTAAAACAAAGCATAGGGGGCAGAGTGGAGGCACAGCAGTGGGCATTTGCCTTGCATGCACTAATCTAGGACAGTCTGCCCCTCGATCCCCCGGCGTCCCATATGATCCCTCAAGTCAGGAGCGATTTCTGAGGGCACAGCCAGGAGGAGTAAACTCCTGAGCATCACCGGGTGTGGCCCAAAAAAACAAATAAATAAATAAATAAAACAGAAGAAAATAATAAACAAAGCTTGGGACTGTCTGAGCTAAGTCCAGCTATTCAATTTAAAGTGCACATATCTTTTAATCTAGCAATTTCGTCTGTAAAAAAAAGTTTTGCTGCCTGTGAAAGAAAACACAAACAAGGATTTCTTTATATTTTACTGTTTTTTTGTATTGTAATAGAAGTCTCATACCCCCATACCGGAGAGACTGGGAATGGAGGTCTGGACGCAATGCTGACATAGGAAATAATTCCCTACAGGTTAAGAGATAAAACAGGTTCACTACAAGTTATCTGCAAGCAGGCAAAAGGGCACCAGCAGCCAGACAGGCTAGCCCTGGGGCTAACACCAAAAGAAATCTCTCTAATGACTTTTCTATTTTTTTGGTTTTTGGGTCACACCCAGTGATGCTCAGGGGTTACTCTTGGCTATGCACTCAGAAATCGCTCCTCTGCTTGGGGGACCATATGGGATGCCGGGGGGATCAAACTGAGGTCCATCCTAGACTAGTGAATGCAAGGTAGATGCCTTATCACTTGTGGCCACTGCTCTGGCCCCTCTCTGAGATCTTTATTGGGAAGAGTAAGACCATCCCCAAGGGTGGAGAACAGGTAGGGGTGGGGTGGGCCACATGCAAAGAAGAATTATCCTGAATAAAGTAAAAACTGGTTATTCCAACATTACATGAACAAGCTGGACAACATTTAAACATCCATCCTTTAAGAATGGTTAGATGGGGAATAACCATACATTGGAATTTATATATTTTCTAAAAAGAATTCTCCACTGGAAAGTGGTAAGTGATACTGTCTGGAGCAAAGGGTAGTTTCTCCTTATCTCTGAGGTCATTCAACTGTTAAGTAATCAAATCACTGGGTCTGAGCACTAGTATTATGAGTAGGATGTTTGCCTTGTACATGGCTAATTAGGGTTCAATATCCGGCATCCCACATGGGCCCCCAAGCACTGCCAGGCATAATTCTTGAGTATGGGGCCAAGAGTAGACCTGAGCATTGCTGGACATGGCCCAAAAACAAAAGTAAAAAAGGAGGCCAGAGCTATAGCACAGTGGGTAGGGTGTTTTGTCTTGCATGCTGCTGATCCAGGATGGGACCTGGGTTCAATCCCTGGCATTCGATATGGCCCACCCCGAATTTGCCAGGAGTGATTTCTGAGTACAGAGCCAGGAGTAA
Source organism: Suncus etruscus (assembly GCF_024139225.1). Lineage (NCBI taxonomy): Eukaryota > Metazoa > Chordata > Mammalia > Eulipotyphla > Soricidae > Suncus > Suncus etruscus. The sequence continues at coordinate 20,644,589 of NC_064849.1, forward strand.
CCCCTGAGCACCACCAGGTGTGACAAAAAAAAAAAAAGGTAATCAAATCAGTATTAAAGAGACTGTGCCAGCGAGAAAAATAACATTTAGTTACATTGATATAGGCTCACAATGACAAGGGACTCCGGAGCCAATAGGGCAAAATGGACTGTAGATCCTGAGTCCTTTAAAGTTTCCAAGGAAAAGGAGGAAGTCTCACATGGAAGATTGGGGGACTCTCCTTTGTTTTTAATTTTATTTTAGGCATCATTATTTCCAATACTGTACGATAATGCCAGGTTTCATGCATAAAACATTTTTTGTTTTGTTTTGCCTTGTTTTATGGTTTTTGAGTCACACCCGGCCACGCTCAGGGGGTTCTCCTGGCTCTATGCTCAGAAGTCGCTCCTGGAAGGCTCAGGGGACCATATGGGATGCTGGGATTCGAACCACTGACCTTCTGCATGCAAGGCAAATGCCTTACCTGCATGCTATCTCGCCCAACCCCTGCATAAAACATTCTAACACCATTCAGGGTCAGCTTCCCCCCACCATTGTCCCATATCCTCCTCCCCAGTTTTATTCCCACCTCCATTTTCCCTATACTGGTAAACTCCTTACTAAAGATCAGTTCCTCAGTTTCTTTGCTTTGGGCATTTATTATTGCTCTACTATGTTTCTTTATAGCCCACGTATGAGAGAGTTTATTCAGTGTGTGCCCTTCTCCTTCTAACTTCATTCAGCATGATACTCTCCAGATCCATCCATGTAGCAGAAAATTGTACAATTTTCATTTTTTCTTTTTTCTTTTTTTTTTTTTTTTGGTTTTTGGGCCACACCTGTTTGACGCTCAGGGGTTACTCCCTGGCTATGCGCTCAGAAATCACCCCTGGCTTGGGGGGACACATGAGGGACGTCGGGGAACGAACCGCAGTCCATCCTACCGTAGCGCTTGCAAGATAGACACCTTACCTCTAGCACCCACCTTCCGGACCCACATTTTTTCTTAAAGCCAACTGGTACCATTGTTTTTGTATCCAGTCATTTATTCTTGGAAACTGGATTGTTTCCAGACTTTGGCTATTGTGTATAGCACTGCAATGAACTTAAGGACACAGATGTCTTTTCTAAACAGCTTTTGGGTGCTTGGGGTAGATGCCAGAAAGTGGGATTGCTGAGTTATTATGGAAGGTCATGCCCAGTTTGTTTGTGTTTTCGGATGGGGGGGAAGGTTATTGTTGGTTTTTCAGGTTGGTTGGGATTTTTAGTGTTTTTTGGTTCACACCCCAGGAGAGTGTTCAGGAATTAGTCCTAGCTCTGCTCTCCCATATGAATGCCGAGGTTTGAACCCAGGTCAACCAAGAGCAAGGCAAGTGCCCTACTTGCCCATACTATCGATATTTCCATCCCCTCATTCTTAATTTACTGTGTAGTGTCAATATTGTTTCCAAAAATAGTCTAGACCAGTGGTAAATGAGGGTCCCTTTTCCTCTGCATCCACATAAACTTTGGTTGTTTTTGTTCTTTGCAATGTGTCATTTTACTGGAGTGAGATTTCTCAGTGTTATTTTGATTTGCATTTCTTTATTAATCAATGAGACAGCTTGTTTTTTTCCAGAAACCTTTTAGTTATCATGTTTTCTTTGAAGAAAGTTCTGCTAATCTCATCTCCCACCCCCTTTTTTTCCCTTGAAAACTTCTACCAGTGGTAGAGATAGATCATGGAAAATAAAAGTATTTTCTTGTCTGTAGCATGTCTTTTTATTTAGATCATTGTTTCTTTTGTAGCACAGAAACATGTTTTTTTTTTTTATTTTTGTTTATCTCTTGCCTCAATTTTCTGGCCAATGGCACTGAACTGAAGCCTCTAGATTCATGTGAGGATGTGGGAATTGGGGCTATATCTGGTGGTACTCAGGGCTTATTCATGGCTCTGTACTCCAGGATTGTGGAATTGATTTGATCCCACCCCACTCAGTAAATGCCTTGTTACTCATTGGTTGTAAGCATCTTTGAATGCAGCGCCTTGGATTGGTGTGTGGTCTCTTCCTTCAGAAAATGCTCTTTTGCATTTCCAGGTCTCCACAGAGCTTGCTGTGCCTTAGGAGCAAAGGGCAAATGTGTTGGGCACTTTCAGAAGATCCATTTCTCACTCCCTTGTGTGTATGGGTGGATAATTTACTAGATTGACATTTGCTTCCAGACCTGCATCTCTCCAGTCTTTTGGCTTTAGAACCTGAGGATTTAATTCCATAAGGGATCAACCCTGATGGTACTCAGGATCTCTAATGTGCAATGCTGGGGATGGAACCAAGGTTAACCTTGTACAAGACAAGCACCTTACATTCTGTTTCTGTCTCTCAGGCCCCTTTGTATATCATCTTTTTACAGCAAAACAATAATAAAACCTCTTGACCTTACAGCTCAAAGCAGAAACTCTGCTGGGGGATGGAGAGGTAGAAGAGCAGGTAAGTAACTTGCCTTGCACATAGCCAACCCAGGTTCTATCCCCAGCATCTCCTGAACCCATCAGGAATGATCCCTGAGTGCAGAACCAGGAGTAACTCCAAAGCACTGCTAGTTGTAACCTAAAACAAAACAAAAACAAACAAACAATAAAAGAAATTTCTAGGTACAAATGTTTTCTATGTTGTTCATATTATTCATATATTCATTATAATATGTCATTCATATTAGTCTCCAGTTGTTGCAGATCCATTTGGGGTCATAACCAGGGCTGATGACCAAAGTAGTACAGAGGGTCTTGGACAAACAAGGACTGAGTCATGCAAAACAACCAAAGGAACAGAGGGTCCAAACTCAAGAAAAAGATGGCGGAGATCTGTTGAGATTGACCCTGTAGTAAAATAGATTTATTACCTTTCTAAATTAAACATTCAGCCAGTGTGAGTGCCAGCCCCGCAGCTTCTCACACTGAGCTCAGCAGTGTGTGCTCAGACTCTGAGCCCCCCACCCCAAGGCTGAGAGCAGGGACCAACAGAGGGTCCTTCCTCTCCTGTCTCTGCTTCCTCCTAAGCAGCTGCTGCTGGAGCTCCAGCCTGTTGGCGAAGAACATCTCCCTCCAGCCGATCTCAGTGGCCTGTGTCCTCATGTCAGAGGTGATGTTGTCACAGGCCCCCTGAATGATCTTCTCCCAGAGCATATCACACTTGCACAACTGTGGGGGGGGATTGGAGAGGGGAGGGCTCGGTGAAAGTCATGGAAAAACTGAGCAAGGGGTCAGCCAGTCTCTGCCTTCAGGAACCTGGGCTGGAGGAGAGAGGACAGAGAACTTGAGGATAGCACCAGCCCTGACCAATGGCATCGACCCCTTCCTGATGCACCTTAGATATGCAGTGCAAGTTAGAGGACTAACAGACACACACAGGAGCATAATCTGTAGATGCAATGGTATCAACTTAACTGTCTTCCAAATACCCAGAGGACAGGGACCAGAGGGATAGTACAGAGATTAAGGCACTTGCCTTGTATGCAGCTGCCCCAGTTTGATTGCTCCCTGGCACATCACAGTTTCCCTTACCACCAACCACCAAAAAGAAATAAAAAGAAAAAGCATGAAATAAGCAGACACCCACTAAGCAGGCTGATATGGGCATGTTCAGCCTGTCTTGTGCCAGGACTGCTCTGGCTTTGAGTGGGAGCCCAGCTAAGTCCTGCCTTTACATTTGCCTTTCATTTGAAACCCTTTCACTTAAGCTACCTCTTCCAAGAGGACTGCTCCTGCTGCAGAGGCAGATCTCTGCAGGCACCAGCTGAGAGCTCTAGCCTAGTAGCAGAGCAACTCTTGGTAACCCCCAACTGGTGTATCTTACCATCCTTTCCAGTGGTCTTGCTTCAAGTCCTCTATGTATCTCTCAGCAGGAAGCAGAGTGCCTGGTATGTTTCTATTGACCCAGGATTTTCTGCTCTGATTTATTTATAATGATTCTGGCACACAGGGTTGCCAGCACTGCCAAAGTGTGACTCCTGGCCAACACTGCACCCAAGGGTGTATGATTACACCCACTCCCATGTAATGTCAATTGCAGTTGAGGGACAAGATGTGTAGACCTCAGGCTGCATCGCTGCTGGAAAGCCCACACCTCTAGAGTATGATATATACTCCAGAGAGCTTCACCCATGAGAGTCTGAGTCTCCCCTGTAGAAGCAGCTGTCAATGTGTGACCTGCTGGAATCTGGAGTGGTCCTTGACCCCAAACCTTAGCCCATCAATCTACCATGACAGGGCTCTTGCTTTCTTCACCACACCCAGTGTTGAGCCAAAAGGAGGGAGCTCTCTGCCCCCTAATGTTTCTGCTCCATCCAATGCCACCACCAAGTCTACTTTTTCCTGGAAGCTGCAGCCCACCTCACCGTCACTCAGCACCCAGACTTCTTAGCAGAGAACCTCTCGGCCAGCCCAGATGTGCTCTCCCAGATGTGCTATCGTTCCGGGCCCCAGGGTCTCCTGCACACATCCTATCTTCTCCCCAGGCAGGGGGAATCTGTGTAAATTTTCTTGCCACAGCCCCCCACTCACTCTGGGCACAGAAAGCAGCCAGTACTATTTAATCCCATCTTCATTCGTTTCTCTGGATACTTTTCTGGTCACATTGATGGCAGATCCTAATTATAGGTGTAGAAGAGCTTTACCCAGAAAAAGAAGAAAATGCTCCTGCTTTCCAAAGCTCTGGACCCTGACACTGGTATGGGTGACTATATTGCTACCAACACAAAGCATCTCAGAGCAACAAACTTTTGGTAGTGAATTTTGGTTTTCAGTTTGGTTTTGCTTTGGGGGTAGAGCTCAGAAGGGCTTACTCCTGGCTCTCTGCTCAGAAATCACTCCTGGCCTCCTAGAAGGCCCTATGTGGTGCCAGGAATTGAAATGGGGTCAGTACACAAGACTCCAGTCCCCTGGGCAATAGTATTACTTTTGTTTGTTTGGGGTTTCGTCGGGGGAGGGGGGTTCTGAGCCACACCAGCAGCACTCAGGGGTTACTCCTGGCTTTGCCCTCAGAAATCATTCCTTGCAGGCTTGAGGATGTCCGGGATCATCTTGGGTTGGCCCCGTACAAAGCAAACGCTCTCCCAGATGTGCTATCATTCCTTATTTCTTTCAAAAAGGAGATCATGGAAGAAAACCCTGACATTGGGCGTGGGAGGGACAGGGCAGAGGGGCAGTGAGAAAGAATTCTCAAAAGAAAGTTGAAATGTCTGCCAACGGACTTCTTTTACTCCACACATTTTATTCTAGGTTTGCAGTTTCATTTAATATTATAAATCGGTCAGCAAAAATACCATCCTCAGAGACTTCCTAAACCCCAGGAGTTTTTTTTTTTTTTTTTTAGCTTTGCAAATCACAAAGCTTTGGCCATCCTGACCAGCTCTGAGGACTCACAGTGTGGTTGTGGCGCCCTCTGGTGGTATAAGGAACTCAACAAACAGAATGCAAGACAATTCAAAGGGATCTGCAGATCTCTAGTTAAAACCTTTGCTCTGAAACCCAACCACAATCATGTTTGTAACCAAGGTGTTTAAATAAAAAAAATATATATATATTAAAAAGAAGGCAAAAACTAAAAAAATACCTTTGCTCAAAGTATTTCCAATTATCACTGTCTTAGTGGTCTCTTCTCTACCCTAACTGCACTCCCAACAATGGGTGCTGAAAGGAGATAAAGTGCTATGAATGATACCCCTTCAGTAACAATATTGTCTAAAAAGAAAAATAAAAGGGAGAGAGATCTGAGAGAGACAGAGAAGAAAAATGTCTGCCACGGAGGCAGGCAGGGAGGGGGAAGGTAGAAGGAAATTGGGACGTGGTGGTGGGAAATGTGCACTGGTGAAGGGTATTGTACACTATATGACTTAAAATCATTAATAACTTTGTTACTGTGGGGAAAACTATTGTGTAAACTAAACTATGGTGTTTAAATAAGATAATTTAAAAAAAATAGCCTTCTGCTTAGCTTGACGGAGAACAGACCAACTCTTTCCAACCCACATTTCCAGCTCTTCCCGACCCACATTTCCAGCCTTTCAGAACACAAGCTTTGGGATGAATTGGTTGTTTTTGGCTTGCTCCTAGTGCTCAGAGGTTACTACTGGCTCTGTGCTCTGTGTAGTGCTGGGGCTTAAATCCTGAATGTTCCCTGCATGCAACATAAACACGTGCTCCAGCCCACTAAGCCATCACTCTGGCCCCATCCTTAGCTCTGTTATCTAGACACCAGTCTGATTCTCTTGGACTGATCTCTTAGTTAGAACTGAGCTGTTATAGATATGCTGATGAGAAGGTTACTAAACAATCTCTTGCCCAAGTGTTACTAACTCAGTCATGGGGATGATTAGGGAGCCTGGCACCCCCTCTTCACTTGTTCCCCAGGGGCTCATCCCACTGGGCCAGACTTTAGGGCATACAGACAGGCTGTGCCATATTCTCCGGGTCTCACCAATTTGTCCAGGCTTCATCATCAATGGCTTTGGTGAGCTAGCGGGTCTCTTCCCTTTCTTGGTGACCATGTATACCGGAAGGAAGGCTTTAAGGCATGGTGGGCTCAGGGCAAACCAGCAGGGTCTGGGCAAGCCAGCTTGGCAGCTGGGCCTGGAAACTTAGGGTCACATCAAAGGCCCCTCTGCTTTCCTAGAAGCTCAGGAACATGTTCAGAACACAGGGACTGCTCCTTACTAACACCCCCTCTGGGAGCTCAGCTGGGTTTTCCATTAAACCGCCCCCTAAGTTACCCATTCTTCAAGGGCTCACACTTGCAGGCTTTGAGCACCACTTGGAACAGAGCACCTGAAGCGGGGACCTGAGGTGCTGGTGAGGGGCCATAAGAACTCCCATCTTGGTGTGCCAATGGCCCCAGAGACAATCTTGGGCCAGACCAATACCCCTATACCAGAGTCTCCTCACCCAGGTCTGGGCCTTCTGTGTATCTGATGCAGGTTGAATGGGGGTCATCATTGATATTGGGACATTACAACTTTAACTCCAATCTCCCCTCATTTCCAGCCACTTTTGCCTCCCCATCATCCTTACTTCACTGCTTCCCGCTGATCTCTTAGCCCATTCCTTCCTTTGGGGCCACTCTTGAGCATGGATCATGGGTGCCTGACCTTGGCCACCCTGTCTCCTCCTTCCCATGCCAGGCAGACACCCACAAGCCCTCCTTTCTGCTCCCCAGATCCGAATACACTGCTCTCAGGGTCACCCACCAGGCAGGCCCCAGAGCACACAGGAACTCTCTGAGCCCCACCACTATCCCATGCGCACATCGTGCTACATCACTGTGTGTTGAGTCATTATTGTCCTGTGGTTTCTATAGGGAAGCACATGGCACACTGCAGGCAAAAGCACAAGGTGGAGAGAACATTAGCCACATACCAGTCTGTGAATGCGGATCTGGTTTCTAAGAAATGAGGATTTGGGCTTGAGATTTGGGACAGAGCTTAGGCACCAATGATACTTGTGGAAATCACACTATGGTCCCCGAGAACCACCAAGGTGTGGCTAAAACCACCCCTCAAAATGAAATTTTAAAAAGATGATTTGCAGTCAGAGAAATAGTAGAGGGGGGGAGGATGTTTGCCTTGTATACATCTAACCCAGGCTCAGTCCCTGGCCCCTGAGGACAGAGCCAAGAATAATAAACCTTGCACACTGCCCAGAATCTGGGCAGGAATGGGGGAGGAGAAGATGCTTGCATTGCCTTGTATGCAGAAAAGCATACACTGATCACAGCACTATATGGTCTCCTGAGTATTACCAGGAAGCTGGGCACAGAGCCAGGAGGAGTCCCCAGCATACCAAGTGTGAACTGTCACTCTGCCGCTGGAATGGAAGACATAAAAACCCAAGAACAAAAATAAGATTTTTGTTCAATTTTTGTCCATTTTGCCAAATCATCTAGTTTGTTGCCATGAGTGCCAGAATTTCCTAGCGGAGGATACTAGCATCCCTTTTTCCCCAGGGAAGAAAGCATTTCCCAACCACAGGTTCCCACTGAGCTCTCTAGGTCACCCTTGATTTTGTGTCAGCATCCTTGGGTGAGAGAATGTGGTGGAGCTGGGTGGCCAGGGCTGTCTAAAGCAGGTCGTTCCATGAAGGGGAGCAGCCCAATGGCTGAGTCTCAAGTTTTTTGTCTTTTGATAGATGAGACTGATTTGAGAGAATTAATGTTCCCAGAGAAAGAAAACAGAAACAATGGGAAGCTTTAGAAATGGGAACTAAGCACAGTGCAGTACCAGATTACATCTTGGAGACCAACTGAGGTGCCACGAAAACCAGCCACTGGGTTTTGCCGCATCCTCATTGCCTCATGGTACTTGCTGTGCAAGCCATGAAAGCTGTGAGCACCAGGGAAACTGAGGAAGGGGATGACCAAGTCTTTGCTCTCTGTAGTCTGAAATGCTGTGCAATTAGTAAATCTCCAAAAGCACACACAAAAAGGGGTCTGGGAGGTAGGATAGTGGGGAAGGAAATTGCCTTACATGCAACCAACCTTGGATCCACTCCTAACATCACCCACATCCTGTATCCCTGCAGGAAAGACCTCAGAGCACAGAGCCAGGAGTAAGCCCTGAGCACCTGCAGAAGCAGTCCAATGTACCCCCCTTAAAAATAGCAACACTGGGGCCAGAGTGATAACATGGAGGTAAAGACATATGCAGAAAGACGGTGGTTCAAATCCCGGCATCCCATATGTTCCCCTGAGCCTGCTGGGAGCGATGTCTGAGCGTAGAGCCAGGAATAGCCCCTGAGCGCTGCCAGGTGTGGCCCAAAAGCCAAAAGCCAAAAGCCAAAAAAAAAAAAAAAAAAAAATAGCAACACTAAGCACTAACTTAACAGAGAAAATGGGAGTGATGGACGTTGGGAACAGGTGGTAATGGCCTTGCTGGGGAAATGGGGCACAAATGATTTGCTGTTGTATCTGGCACTGCAGATTTCACTAGACAGACATGTTGTCATCCTTCATGAAATGATGTGATAAAATGTAGGACAGGACAAGTCAATGGGAACAGCTCTTGACCAGCCTGGGGGCAGGAGGTGTGGGAGGAAGGAAGATGCTGTATACAAACCGGAAAGTTTACTGACTCTGATAGGAGTGAGCAAGCCCCCTCAGGTGACTCTTCCATTGACTGTTACAAACTGCAACAGTGAGTACCAGAGGCCGCCTGGGAGATGGTGAGCTTGGGCATGGAGCAGAGTGGGCATGAGTGCCTCAGACAGAAGCCAGGTGTTCAGGAAGGGGACTGAGATGCATAACTGAGCTCTGAAACCTACCTGGTCCCCTGAGCAATTCTGGGGGAGACACCTAAACAACTCAAAGTAATCTTTTCCTCAACACAGATTGAGGAATGAACTCCAGGAGCCCAGAGTGCCCAGAAAACTCTTTGCTGTACTTTCAAGACAATAAGATGACCTCCAGCTATCAGCCCCAAACAAAGGTGTTCCTCCAACTTCCTCCTTCCTTAAACCTCTTCTTTGATATGTAACGGCCCACTGGATAGAACTTTGGCCTGGAGGCAAAAGGCCATGGACATCATCCTTTCTTAAATAGCCTGGTTTATTATTTCTTCACCACTACACTGCTTCTTCAAACCCATTGGCCTAAGGAGTTAGAAACATGGCTTGTGGGGTGATCTCACAACCCCATGAATTTTTATTTTACATAAGACCAAACTTTTTGTTTTGTTTTGTTTTGTTTTTGTTTTTTGAGTCACACTGGTGACACTCAGGGGTTACTCCTCACTATGCGCTCAGAAATCTTTCCTGCCTTGGGGGACCATATGGGACCAAGACCAAACTTTTAATAGCAACCCTACCTGTAAACTTCACTGATTTAAATGTACCTTCAAGTATGACATGTTGGATTAAGGGGAGGCCTGTTCAGTTGTGCTAGAGATTACCAGGGTTACCCCCCACACACAGGGCTCAGGAGTCCCAGAGATGCCCAGGATCAAATCCCATGATTCTGCATGATGAGCCATCTCTCCATACCTCTGTGATTTTATTGGGGAGGGGGCTAATTTTGAGCTACACTCAATGGTGCTCAGAATTTACTCCTTGCTTTGCTCAGGCATCACTCCTTGAAAGGCTCAGAGACCATATGGGCATCAGGAATCGACCTGGGTCAGCCACATGCAAGGTAAAGGCCTTATCCACTGTACTATTTCGCTGGCTCTTCCCCCTTTTAATTTTATTGGCAAAGATGATCCTTCATAATTCTGGTTTATGGCTCTTCACTTGTAGGGGTTAATCATGTCAAAACAACCATTTTTATACTCAAGAAAGAACAGATGAAGTGATGCAGATTATATCACTTAAAAGTTAATTACATTAAACCCAAGATCTGTAATCACATTCTCATGGAAAGCACTGGCTTTTCTAAATAAAATATTAGTGTATATAAACCCTCTTGAAAGGCAATTATTGCTGTTTTTTAAAATTAGCTGGACTACATTGGAAATGCTTGAGTAGCTTGCCCTCGTCCCATGGTTTAGGTCCAGCAGTGCTGGAGATCAGATACAGGGTCCCTGCATGCTAAGCATGGTGTTCTGATCCTTTGAGCCATCTTCCATCTTGCCTGACCTCCTGCTCTTTTATAAATGAACAGCATCCCCTACTTTACTAATGAAAATGCCTGTGAGAGTTTTGTTTTTTCAAAATCTAAATAAAATAAGTTACTTCTATGATACCAGGCAGAGGAATCACTTAGCCCATCTTCATTCATACCTCACATGCAAGGCAGTGCCGTAACCCTCCAGTATCTCTTCAGCCCCAGTGCACAGTGATTTCTATCTATTGGAATCTTTCCTGCTACACAAAGTTCCTTAAGATCAAGAATCATTATCATCTCATCTCTTTGGCTTCAGGGTTTTGTACCATGTGTATTACAAAGGAAGAGTTCAACAAATGCTTGCTGAAATAAAGGCAAATAGTAAACTAGTGCTTTTGTTAGGAGGGAGGGAAGGAAGGAAGGAAGGAAGGAAGGAAGGAAGGAAGGAAGGAAGGAAGGAAGGAAGGAAGGAAGGAAGGAAGGAAGGAAGGGAAGGGAAGGGAGGGAGGGAGGGAGGGAGGGGGGGAGGGAGGGAGGGAGGGAGGGAGGGAGGGGGGAGGGAGGAGGGAGGGAGGGAGGAGGAGGGAAGGGGAAGGAAGGAAGGAGAAGGAAGGAAGGAAGGAAGGAAGGAAGGAAGGAAGGAAGGAAGGAAGGAAGGAAGGAAGGAAGGAAGGAGAGAAAGAAGAAAGAGTGGTGAGGGAGGAGGGAGGCAGAAGGAGGAAGGGAGAGAGAAGGAAGAAGAAAAGAAAGAAAAGGGAGAAAGAGAAAAAGAAAGAGAAGAGAAAGAAAAGAAAGAAAGAAAGAAGAAAGAAAAAGAGAAAGAAAGAAAGAAAGAAAGAAAGAAAGAAAGAAAGAAAGAAAGAAGAAAGAAAGAAAGAAAGAAAAGAAGAAAGAAAGAAAAGAAAGAAAGAAAGGAAAGGAAGGAAGGAAGGAAGGAAGGAAGGAAGGAAGGAAGGAAGGAAGGAAGGAAGGAAGTGACAGATAAAGGGAAGAGAGACTAGAGATACAGTAAAGTGGGGAAGACACTTGTCTTGTACACAGCCAACCTGGGTTCCATCCTTGGCACAAATAGGGTCTCCTAAATACCACTGGGAGTAATCCCTGAAGGCAGAGGTAGGAGCCCCAGTGCTTATTGTCAGGTGTGATCCAAAAACAGAGGCAGAGGGAGAAAAGCACCGTTAAGAGAGAACAGCAGGGGCTGGAGCGGTGGCACAATCAGTAAGGCATCTGCCTTGCATGTGCTAGCCCTAGGACGGTATTGCGATTTCGGATCCCCCCCCACCCCCCTCACGCATCCCATAATGGTCCCCCAAGCCAGGAGTGATTTCAGAGCGCATAGCCAAGGAGGTAACCCCTGAGTCCACTGGGTGTGCCCACATATAAGAGAGGAGATGGGGGATAGGGAGGGATGGAGAGAGAGAGAGAGAGAGAGAGAGAGGTAGAGAGAGAGGAGAGAGGATGGAGCGAGAGAGCACGAGAGTGGAGAGAGAGAGAGAGAGGAGAACAGCAAGAAAATTCAACGACACAAAATAATTGTTACCTTTGAAAATCTCTGAGATGTTTGCGAAAGCCTGGCAATATCTTCAAGATCCAGATAAGAGAAAATCTTCAGGAGCAAAGCATCAGAGAGGCGTTCCAAGAAGTCAATTTTACCTTCACATAAATTGTGAATATATCCTAATATCCTTGAACCAAATGCTAAGAGAATTTGAACTGCAATTAAAAAAAAAAAAAAAGAAAAGAAACCTGGTTATTGAATATGCACTCATAAAGACAAAGTTCATTTGTCCAAATGTCTGGAGTTCAGGGCTGAGGATGTAGTTGAGTGTTGGGTTTGCATGCTGGAGGCCCAAGTTCGAACCATAGCATTATCAAATCCTCTGAGCACTAATAGGAGCATCCACTAAGCACAGAACCAAGAACACAGAACAACACTCCTAAGAACAACTGGGTGTGCCCTTCCCCCAATAAAAGAACAACTGGCTAGAGCGCAAAATCTTTTAGGAATATTCACTGTTTGATTTGCACCTCATGATCTTATCAGTACCAAATTCCAGTAACAACAACTCACTTTAAACAAGTTTTGACATCCTCCTCTGCCACTTCCTCCCTGCTTCCCTGCTCCCTGGATATTGCAAAATGGCAGGTTTGTCCCACCCTTTCTGCCCCAACCCCACCCCCCAGTGGCTGGAAGCACAGTCAAAGCTCCTTTCATTGTTAAAGGTCTTTCATTTCCCTACTAAATTCCTCCTTCTTTCCTTCATTCTTTCGTCTTTCTTTTTACATAACAAGAAAAAAAAATAGAAAGAGGAAATAAATGAAGAGTTCACGAAAGATATGTTATTTTCTGCCTAAGAGTTGTCATAGCTTTTCAGCAATTCACAAATTAGGAAAACGTTCAAAAAGAATCCAACAGCATAATAATCTACTTAAGTACAGAGGGAAATCAAAGTGCTTTATTTTTTAACCCGTGTCTCTGGAATAACCAATGGGAAATGTTTAGAAAGATTTAAGTTCAAATTTTAATAATGATTAAATCTGATTGATATGTTTTTTTTTTTACTTCCCCCCCACTTATCTGTACCTTCTTACCTTTCTTTTAAAAACTATTAATGCCAGTGTAATTATTTAGTAATTTACTTACTTAAATTTGGGGACTTTGGAGAGACTATATCTACCTGTGCTCATTGCTTACTACTAATTCTGTGCTAGAAATCACTCTTGGTACTGCAGATGTTTAGGAGACCATATGAAGTACTGGGGTTAGAACCAAGGTCAGAAAAATGCAAGGAAACTGCCTTTTCTCTGTATGTTCTCTCCAGCCCCAATTTACACAACCTGTTCCAAAACACACACACACACACACACACACACACACACACACACACACACACACACACACACAAGGAAAACACCAACTCAAATTTCATGTTGTTCAAATTATCAGTGATGCTTGGCAAAGTATAAGATTTATCTAAAATATCTCCTTGGAAAAAGTTCTAAAATTTCAGAAAAATGAATCCAGCAGCAAACATTATGACCAGGGGAATTTTGCTTTTGTTTTTGGAATTCACCTAGCTCAGGGCTTGGCTCTGTACTCAGAGATCATTCCTGATGAGCTCAGGGGACAATATGGATGCCAGGGATCAAACCTGAGTCAGCAGCATGCAAGCAAACACCCTTACCCACTGTACTATCACTCCGAACCCTATGGCTGGGGAATTAATCTTAGGACATTCAAAGAATGGAACAACTGGGGGCAGAGAGATAGCACAGTGGTAGGGTGTTTGCCTTGCATGCAGCTGATCCAGGACGAACAGTGGTTTGAATCCTGGCATCCCATATGGTCCCCTGAGCACCGCTGGGTGTGGCCCAAAAATAAAAAACAAACAAACAAAAAAAGACTGGACAACTTTGGGATATATCCTAATATTATTCACCGTGTTAATAGATAGCAAAAAAAATCTGAAAATATAGAAAATATTAGTTCATATAATTCTCAGGAAATGAATAATAAAAGGAAATTTTTGGTTTTGGGCCACACCTAGTAGCAGTGCTCTTACTTAATCCTGGCTCTGTCCTCAAGGATCACTCCTGGAGAGGCTCGGGGAACTATAAGGGGTATGAGGGATAGAACCCAGGTCAACCACATACAAGTAGGCAAATGCCCTACCCACTCAGTTCTTTTTTCTTTTCTTTTTTTGCTTTGTTTGGGAGCTACACTGGGCTTTGCCAAGGGGCTTCTCTCAAAAGGTGCTCCCAGAGGTTCCAGAGACCAAACTTAAGTCTCTTGCATAGAACACATACATTTAGTCCATAGAGCTCTCTCTCTCCAGCCCAGAAAAAGAAGCTTCTTTAACCAGATACGACAGTTACCAAAAACCCCAGGAGTGTAGCATTAGTAATAACAATGTGATTCATACCATATGGATTTACTATTTACCAAGCCTACAATGTTTGTATCAAGCATGGGGGAGTACAAGGATGCACATATAGACATTTAATCTTCACAGTAACCCTTAGAGATGGGGTAGATATAATGATCTCCCTCTTACTGAGAGAAAAGGGAGGCACAAAGAGCTAAGAGGGAGAGAGAGTTGTTTGAGGTCTCTGAGTGAAGAAGAGGGACAAGAAATTAGCTCCACAGACTATACCTTACCCTGACCCTGGAGCCAGTGGTCCTCAGGTTGAGGCAGAAACACTGGAACCACTCACACACCAGTTCTTGTCAGCACTGTCTTGGAGGTCAAATCAAGAAACAAAAATAAATATACAAAAGTGTACCAGGGTTAAAGGAAGGATTTAAAATGTCAGGGGGAGGTCAAGGTGATAGTACATGAGGTAGGGCATATTTGAAATTGTGCATATATAATCTTAAGAGTTAGTGAAATGATACAAACTGGTTTTTAGAATTTAAAAATCATTTTATTAAACACTGTGGCTTACAAGATTGTACATAGTACAGTTTTATATTTAGTTACAAAGTTATTCATGATTGCATTTCAGTCTTACAATGTATAATACCCTTCACCAGTGCACATTTCCCACCCCCAGTTCCCCCCCCCCACTGCCCTCTCCCCATCTGCCTCTGACTCTGTGGCAGACATTCTCTCTCTCTTCCTTTTTTTCCCTTCTAGACACTATAAATACCATGTTTTTAAAAGTTAATAGAAGGAAGTAAATAAAAAATAGATGAGTAGATAGCAGCTGGAGCAATAGCACAGTGGGTAGGGTGTTTGCCTGACACATAGCAGACCCTGGACGGTACCAGGTTCAATTCCTGGCATCCCATATGGTTCCCCAAGCCTGCCAGGAGCGATTTCTGAGCGCAGAGCCAGGAGTAACTCCTGAGTGACACCAGGTGTAGTTCCAAAACCAAACCAAAACAAAATAAAACAAAACAAATTAAAAAAAAAAAAATCTTTGCAGCCTAGAGTCAACTACCCTACAAAGCTATCATGTAGACTTGAGAGTGGTAAGTTCCTTTTCAGACAAAGAACTGGCAGCATTTGTGACAAATAAAGCAGTCCAGCAAGAATTACTGAAAATCTGCCTATAAAAAGCAAATAAACTCTTGTAAAAACTTGATTCCACACATACATACAGAAATGGTAAATATCATTAATTACTGTTAATCTTTATGTCCTTAGTTTATATCATTACTTTATGTCATTGATGCCTCTCAATGTCACTGGATTAAACTTCTCTATATAAAAGCATAGAATAGCTTTATGGATCAGGAAAGAAAATTCATCCATCTGCTGCCTATAGGAACCACAACTAAACTCACAGGATAAATGCAGACTCAGAGTAAAAGTACGAAATATCATCAACAGAAGACAAAAAAGAAAAGCTTCGTCTTCCATATTGGTTATATCAAGCCAAATAAACATTCAATCTAAAGGAGGTAATTAGAGACAGTGATAGATACCCCTATTGGTTAAGGGAACAACAGATCCATAAATATAACGTTTATACACCAAATGAATACCTAGCAAAGTTTGTAAAGTTCCACTAAAACATGTAAAGAAATATAATGATGGAAGCAGAACAGTGCTGGGAGATTTCAACACTCCATTTACACCACTATACAGATCAACCAGGTGGAATATCAGTAAAAACAAAAGTCCTAAATGAGGAGCTAAAATAACTGGGATTGTTGTTAACAAGAATACATATTCTGCTCTAGGGCATATGGAACATTCTCTAGAACAGATCACATATCAAATATACATAAATTTACAAATACAGAAATTGTAAAAGTACCTTCTCAGGCCATAATGCCATAAAAGCAGAACTTAAGCACATAAAGATATATTTAAGAAAATAAAAGAACTTAAGCACAGAAAGAAGATGGGGAAAAACTTCCAATATTTGGAAGCAAAACAAAGTACTAAATGAAAACTGTGCCTTCTTTTGTGCTGGCTGCTTCACTGGTATAACTAGGAATGGGAACTCAATTCACCCAATATTGCAAAGTTTTTTAGTATGTATTATCAGTTTTCCATGATAGTCTCTATTCAAACATCCAAGTTCCATTTCTCCCTTAAAACATCAAAAGTCCGGGGCCAGAGAGACAGCATGGATGTAGGGCATTTGCCTTGCATGTAGAAGGACAGTGGTTCGAATCCCGGCATCCCATGTGGTCTCCAGTGCCTACCAGGAGCGATTTCTGAGTGTAGAGCCAAGAGTAACTCGAGCACCCCCGGGTGTAACCTTTGCACACCCCACCAAAAAAAAAAAAAAAAAAACCATCAAAAGTCCAAGAGTTGGGGCCGGGCGGTGGCACTAAAGGTAAGGTGCCTGCCTTGCCTGCGCTAGCCTTGGACGGACCGCGGTTCGATCCCCCGGTGTCCCATATGGTCCCCCAAGCCAAGAGCAACTTCTGAGCGCATAGCCAGGAGTAACCCCTGAGCATTACGGGTGTGGCCCAAAAACCCAAAAAAAAAAAAAAAAAAAAAAAAAGTCCAAGAGTTGAGCTGAAACCTTGGTGCATTGTGTCTAAGGAAGCTTCCCCATTTCCTTTCAAAGACAGTAGCAGAAATTGGGTGGTAGGGCCAGAACAATAGAACAGTGGATAAGGTACTTGCCTTGCGTGTGATCACCAACCCAGATTTGATCCCCAGCATTCCATATGGTCTCCCAAGTACATCAGGAGAGATTCCTGAGTGCAAAGCAAGGAGCAGCTCCTGTGCATTGCTGGGAGTGGCTCCCCCACAAAATATTTTTAGTTTGCTTATTAAAGGTTGAGTCTCAAGCTTACAACAATATTGGCTCTAGTGGCTTAGAGAACTCACCTCAACACCACAGATAAAAATAACAAACCTTTTCTCATGTGGCTAAAACAAATCATTTAATTTTATCACATGTAACATTTGTGGATTCACCCAAATATTCGTTATTGACAATGTTTCCAAATATCTAAGTGAGCAACTTTATTGGGGGGAGGGGAGAGGCCACAGTCAATGATGCTTAGGGCATATTTCGGGATCTGTGCTCAAAGATAACTCCTGATGGGCCTCAGGAAACTATACATAGTGTGGGGGTTTGAACCAAGGTTTGTGCAAGGCATGATCCCTGCCCATTGAATCCACAACCACAACTCTGTCCCACCACCAACTTAAAAATGGGCACAGTTGGAAGACAACTTATTTTTTCCTGTGAATGAAACAAACCTATGCGTCACCAAACTCAATTAAACTTATATAGGTACATTTTGCTTCCAATTAAAACTTAAAATACGTATCTACTCATTAATGTTCTGTTTGATCCTATTTATTTAACCTGGGAACATGTCCATAGATGCTTCCTCTGATTTTTAAAGGCCACAGGAAGAATTCAATTTTCATGGACATAGGGACAAAGAAGACAAACAGGCAAATTACAGAAAGGATTAATTGAATAAGACAAGGTGTGCAACTTACTAGTTATCCGGGAAATGCTAATTAAACATGATACTATTTCCACCATCTGCCTGGGAAAGAGGAAAAGGAGTAGTAATTTCTAATTAGTGGTGGCAAAAGTGGAAGAAAACCCTTATATCCTGTTGAATTTGGTTTAATTAATCCAGCAGGGTTTGGAAGCAATTTATAATTAGAGACACCAAAGTTTATTGGTCTTTTGTGTAAGTTATAAATTATTAAAACTTGAAAGATTATGATATCAAAATATTAACGAATTCTTATTTTTATAAAATTAGACTTCATAACTAAAATACAATTTACAATTCTTTCCAAACTATGAATCAGAGTACTAGCACAATGAATGTAGAATAAAAAGAGGGAAAGGAAGAAAGAAAGAAGGAAAGAAAGAAAAGAAAAAGAAAGAAAGAAAGAAAGAAAGAAAGAAGGAAGGAAGGAAGGAAGGAAGGAAGGAAGGAAGGAAGGAAGGAAGGAAGGAAGGAAGGAAGGAAGGAAGGAAGGAAGGAATAAGGGAAGGAGGGAGGGAGGGAGGGAGAAATAAAAGGAAGAATTTTGACCAGAATATAGTGAGTAGGGCACTTGCCTTGCATTGGTTGACTCAGATAAATTGCTGGCATCTCAAATGGTCCCCTGAGCCCACCAAGAATAACTCCTGAGCACAGATCTAGAAATAACCCATGAGTACTGCCAGGTGTGGCCCCAAAACAAAAACAAAAACTACACAAACTAACAACAGTTATAAAGTAAACATAGTTATAAAGGTGGAAAGAATGGTAGATGGCATTAGCCTGCATGATGCCACATAAACTGGCTAACAGAAATACATTCTTTTTTGAGCTAGCCTTGTATTATGCTAGACTTTTGAGAATTCACTCAGAAAATAAGATATTCCATATCTATCAACATTTTTAATGTAAACATCTCTGGGCTTAGAAAAGATATCTGAGGGGTCGGAGAGATAGCATGGAGGTAAGGCGTTTGCCTTGCATGCAGAAGGACGGCGGTTTGAATCCTGGCATTCCATATGGTCCCCGAGCCAGCCAGGAGCGATTTCTGAGTGTAGAGCCAGGAGTAACCCCTGAGCACTGCTGGGTGTGACCCCCCCCCAAAAAAAAAAAAGCTGAGAATCCACAATATGGCATTCTCATATAAGTGTGCAAAGATAAATACACCCCCAGTTGTGCCTTAGGATTTTTATTTATTTATTTTTCATTTCTGTGGGGACCACTCATGATATACTGAGGTGGGCACACAGTGCTGGAGATGGAAGTCAGGGCTTCATATGTGCAAGGTTTATGCTCTACTCCTGAGCCATATTCAGCTCCCTAAAGAATTTTAAATTTTGCCATACATTAAGGATTATATATGTGTATAGTGGAATACTATGCAGTTTGAAGGAGCTTTTTTGTAAAAATGAAGTGCTTCTTTATTCATGCTGAGAGAATTGGGCACAATATAAATAGTAAAAAAATATTTTTAGGTGGGCTGGATGGGGCCAGAGAGGTAGACAGCAAGTAGAGTGCTTGCCTTGCACACAACTCAACCAGATAGAAATCCCAGCCCCAGATATAGTATCTTGACTCTACCAGGAGTGAGCCCTGAGCACGGAGAAAGGAGTAGGCCCTAAGCATAGCTGGTGTGACCCTCTTCTCTCCACCCCCTTCCTAAAATAAAAAGCGTTTTATTTCTGTGTTCTCCCCACTTCCCCCCAAGTCCTGTGGTTGACACCTAGGCCACAGTATCTATGTGGGGTCACGGTGATTATTTGTAAGTGGCTGACTCAACAAAGCTGTGGGATGTTCTTTTTTATTTTTCTTTTTTCTTTCTTTACTTTTTATTTTTATTTATTTATTTATTTATTTATTTATTTATTTATTTATTTATTTATTGTTTTTGGGCCACACCCGGCGATGCTCAGGGGTGACTCCTGGCTGTCTGCTCAGAAATAGCTCCTGGCAGGCACGGGGGACCATATGGGACACCGGGATTCGAACCAACCACCTTTGGTCCTGGATCGGCTGCTTGCAAGGCAAACGCCGCTGTGCTATCTCTCCGGGCCCTCTTTCTTTACTTTTAATTAATATATGTATTTAAACACCTTGATTACAAATATGATTGTAGTTGGGTTTCAGTCATGTGAAGAACATCCCCCTTCACCAGTGCAACATTCCCACCACCAATGTCCCAAGTCTCCTTCCTCCCCAACCCACCCACGCCTGTACTCTAGACAGGCTTTCCACTTCCCTCATTCATTCACATTGTTATGATAGTTCTCAGTGTAGTTATTTCTCTAACTGCACTCACCACTCTTTGTGGTGAGCTTCATGTCATGAGCTGTTCTTTTTTTTTTTTTTCTAATTACTTTTTTATACAATGGACAATAAATAACAAAACTTGGGGCCCCCCCCAAATATTTGTAGCCTTTTCCCCTGTAGCCTTTTCACTCTGTCCTCTCTAAATTCTCCAGCCTCCTTAGTGAGTGTACATGTATATCTTTTTTTTTATTTAAACACCGTGATTACAAACATGATTATAGTTGTATGATTACAGTCATGTAAAGAGCACCCCCCTTCACCAGTGCAACATTCCCACCACCAATTTCCCAGATCTCCCTCCTCCCCACCCCCCTACACCTGTACTCGAGACAGGCTTTCTACTTGCCTCATTCATTCACATTTTATGATAGTTTTCAGTGTAGTCATCTCTGCAACTGCACTCATCACTCTATGTGATGAGCTGCATGTCCTGAGCTGCACCTACCAGCCCTCATCTCTCTTGTCTCTGAGATACTGTTAAAAATGTCCTTCATTTTTCTTAAAGCCCATAGATGAGTGAGACCATTCTGCATCTTTCTCTCTCCCTCTGACTTACTTCACTCAGCATAATAGATTCCATGTACATCCATGTATTGGAAAATTTCATGACTTCATCTCTCCTGATGGCTGCATAGTATTCCATTGTGTATATGTACCACAGTTTCTTCAGCCACTCATCTGTTGAAGGGCATCTTGGTTGTTTCCAGAGTCTGGCTATTGTAAATAGCGCTGCAATGAATATAGGAGTAAGGAAGGGTTTTTTGTATTGTATTTTTGTGTTTCTTGGGTATATTCCTAGGAGTGGTATAGCTGGATCGTATGGAAGCTCAATTTCCAGTTTGTGAAGGAATCTCCATATCGCTTTCCATAAAGGTTGTACTAGACGGCATTCCCACCAGCAGTGAAAAAGAGTTCCTTTCTCTCCACATCCCCGCCAGCACTGCTTGTTTTCCTTTTTTGTGATGTGTGCCAATCTCAGTGGCGTGAGGTGGTACCTCATAGTAGTTTTGATTTGCATCTCCCTGACGATTAGTGATGTTGAACATCTTTTCATGTGCCTTTTGGCCATTTGCCTTTCTTCTTTTTCAAAGTGTCTGTTCATTTCTTCTCCCCATTTTTTGATGGGGTTAGTTGTTTTTTTCTTGTATAGTTCTGTCAGTACCTTGTAAATTTTGGATATTAGCCCTTTATCTGATGTGTATTGGGTGAATAATTTCTCCCACTCAGTGGGTGGCCTTTGTATTCTGGGCACTATTTCCTTTGAGATGCAGAAGCTTTTCAGCTTAATATAGTCCCATCTGTTTATCTCTGCTTCCACTTGCTTGGAAAGTGGTCATGAGCTGTTCTTAAAAGAAGGGAAGTGCAGGCAGGTACAAAGGAAAAACAGGTATGACCACAGCCAAGCAGATACTTTGAGCAAGCCCAAGAGTGAGGCCACCAACTGTGCCAGCCTCTTGATCTTGATCATCGGCCTCCAGAAAGGTGAGCAAATTCATTTGTGGTATCTAAGTCACACTGTCTATGTTTTGTTTGCGCCTCAGCAGATTAATAACAAAGCAAAACGATTCATTCCTACAGTGCAACTTACTAGCATCCAGGGTAGCAAAACAAGAAGATCTGTGCCAGAGAGACAGTACAGTGAGTAGGGCACTTGGCCTGGCACACAGTTGGCACATGTTTGTTCCCTAAGCACCCTCAGGAGAGACCCCTGAGCACAGAGCCAGAAATAAGTCCTGAGCACCGCTAAGCATTGACCCAGACACAGGAAAAACAAACAAACAGAAAAACAGTAGTAAGTTCTAAAATTTACTCCTCTGCTTCTCTACAAATATAGACAATGAAAATATAGTTTGTTCAAGGATTTGGTATGTTATTTTAAACAATATCACTTTATCGGAAAGAGTATTTTTCTACATTCATTTTAACACACATACAAGCAAAGCATAGGGTGTATCTGACCCTGGAAATAGAAAGATTACTAAGAGATGGTCTTTAGACTGGGACAGTGGTGCAGATAAGTGACACTCTAGTAGAGAGGGTGGTGCTGAAATGTTTTGGTTTCGATTTTTTTTTTGTCTTGGGGCCACACTAGCTGATGCCCAGGTCTTCACTCAGGAGTCACTCCTAAAAGTGTTCAGGGCAAGGGCCAGAGTGATAGCACAGTGGTAGGGCATTTGTCTTTCATGCTGCTGATCCAGGACAGACCTCGGTTCGAACCCCAGCATCCCGTATGGTCTCCCAAACCAGGAGCAATTTCCTCTGAACGTCATCGGGTATGGCCCAAAAACAAAACAAAACAAAAAAAAAAAAAACAAAAAAAAAACGTGTTCAGGGCAACATTCAGGACTCTGGAGATTGAACTCAAATTGGCCATGTACCTGCTATACTATCCCTCCAGCCAACGGTTGCTGAAATATTTTTTGTAGGAAACCCTACCAAATACAGTTTTGTAAACTACTTGGCGCCAAAATAAAATATTATCTCAGGGCCAGGAATGAAGCTCAAGTGATAGGGCACATGCCTTGCACATAAAAGGTCCTGGATTCAATCCCTGATTCCACAGCACCCCCAAACACCTCCAGGTCTGCTTCTACAATAAAAAATATACTATACAGCCAGAGCTACAATACAGTGGGTAATCTTGGATATCGCTCCCAAGAAAGGGGTTTGTCGCTTTAAGAGTGAAGAACTCTCTTGGCCAGCTGCGGAGATTGGCCTAGGGTGGGTCTTGAGCTCTGGTCTTTGGGGCCTGGGAGGGCTTTCCTCCCTTCCTGGGGCAGGATTTTCAGCCGGCACGGGCTGGCTCCTGGCAGACCTCCGTATGTGCCAGGGGCCACTTGGCCCGGCCTAGGGTAGGGGGGCCCGGACCTGGGTCACCCGACCCCCCTCTCCCCCTTTCCTCCAGATCTCCAGGTGGGTTTCTGGGAGGACCTGATGGGGCACCCTGGGTTTTCCCCACTCCCAGGCCAGCTGCGGAGATTGGCCTAGGGTGGGTCTTGAGCTCTGGTCCTTGGGGCCTGGGAGGGCTTTCCTCCCTTCCTGGGGCAGGATTTTCAGCCGGCACGGGCTGGCTCCTGGCAGACCTCCGTATGTGCCAGGGGCCACTTGGCCCGGCCTAGGGTAGGGGGGCCCGGACCTGGGTCACCCGACCCCCCTCTCCCCCTTTCCTCCGGATCTCCAGGTGGGTTTCTGGGAGGACCTGATGGGGCACCCTGGGTTTTCCCTACTCCCAGGCCAGCTGCGGAGATTGGCCTAGGGTGGGGCTTGAGCTCCTGAGATTGGCTTGGGGAGTGGTGTTTGATCTGTGGGGTGGCAGATAGTTGGTCAGTTATACTCAGGCTGTCACTGGCAATTTCATACGAGTCTACATGATGCAAACCGCGCGGGGGCTAGCGCCCGTATTCTCCTCCCAACCATCAGTACCCCCGATTTACCCTTCTTAACTTCAATAATACACAGTTCTAATCTCAGACCAAAGACATACAGTGGATCTAACAATCCCAGAACTATTTAGAAGGACATAAATTGCACACATATATCTTTTGAATATTTTATGTATATTTTCTTTAACGGCTGTAACTCTCTATATTCTTCTACCATGATGTTTCTATCCACTTTTCATCTTGTCTTTTCTTTGTAAGCTGTTCAATAAGGATTGTTGGTGGAACTGTCCCTCAGTTTAATGCCTATGATTGAACTATGTCATGGAAATTGCAGGTCTTGTTCCTATTGCCTCCAGATGCACCAATAACGCTTCATGGCATTGATCCTTCTTTGCATAGACACATTAAAATAGAAAAACACTATACCTACAGATAAGTTCTTATCTAATAAATCTCAGTACAATGTACCTTACACCCTGAACATTGATATAATGCCCTGGCACAGGCCTCAGAAGAATGGGAATCCTCCATTCACGCCAGAACCAGGCAAGCTATCTATGAAACATCCAAGGTCTTTTATAGCAACAGCTGGAAGCAGTCCTCTACCAGGAAAGACACTACCAAGGGTCTGACATCGACCTCCTAAAAAGAGACTTCCGTTTACACTGAGAAGAAGAGGAAGCAGTCCTCTACCAGGAAAGACACTACCAAGGGTCTGACATCGACCTCCTAAAAAGAGACTTCCGTTTACACTGAGAAGACTTGACAACAACAATGACCTGCTCTACAGGACATGGTTCTCTCTAGTGCCCCTTAAGTGTGAGGTGAAACGAGAGGATGCTCTGCACCATCCTGACTGCAATATGGGATATGCAGACTCCAGGACCTTTAATACAGTAACATGATACCAACAACAGAGACTATGTGAGGAATGAAGGTGTATTGCCACTACAGACGATGACTTGAATTGGACAAACTAGTTTGCCTGGAGCCTAGTCAGTCCTGTGCCGGGAAACTTCAGGGGTAGGGTC
This sequence comes from Suncus etruscus, assembly GCF_024139225.1. Taxonomy (NCBI): domain Eukaryota; kingdom Metazoa; phylum Chordata; class Mammalia; order Eulipotyphla; family Soricidae; genus Suncus; species Suncus etruscus. The sequence continues at coordinate 20,669,283 of NC_064849.1, forward strand.
TCCTTGTATTTAGACCATAATTTTTCTTTCCATGTCCCTTATATTTTGGTGGGCCTATGCAAACAAATGCCACTCTAACACCATTTTTTACTATTTTCCCTTGACTCCAATCCTTAAGAAAAACAACCCACTAAAACTTTTGAGGTTAACTTAAACTAGTAAGCATGTGCATGGAACTAGATAAATGTACTTTGCCCTCAATGTTTAAGGAGTTACATAAGTCTAATCTCTTTGGATTATATTGTGTGCTGCTAAGAAATAGTATGTAATACAACTGGGAATTTGAGGGACAAATTAATTGTATTGTACATGGGTTCAATTTTGTTTTTCTTAATTTTCTTTGGTTGAAAGATCAAGGCTGGGATATCATCGTTAGGACTACCGAGAATTCTGCTTATGGGTGATTGGGCTTCCACTGTAACTTTACCATGTCCTCTTTCTTTGCATCTTTGTTGTCATAATTAAAATTAAAAAAAAAAGAGTGAAGAACTCTCTTAATTAGAGACTCCTGTATCTAAATGAGAAGGAAGGGAGATTAGAACCCAAGCTGGAGGATGGAGGGTGGTTGCCCTTGTTGTGGTTGGAAGCTGACTGGATTTTCCAAATGGCTTTGCTGTAAGGACCTTGGCCTCCTTCCTGCCTGTTTTCTCTATTAAACCCGTTCTGAGAAAAAGCCCAGTTTGAATGGAGTCATTTCTGCAATAAGCAGAAGCTGAATTCTTTACAGGTAAGGTGCCTGCCTTACACATGGCTAATACAAGTTTGATCCCGGGCACCCTATATGGTTCCCTGTGCCCCTCTAGGAGTGACTCTGAGTGCAAAGCCAGGAGTAAGTCCTGAGCACTGCCAGGTGTGGTCTCAAAGTCTCTGCTTTCCTGCCCCCACCTCACTTTACCTGTGATAAACGGGGTCTTTGACTGTAATAGTAGTGAAGTTAGTTGGTCATATGTGTTCCTATACTAGGTATTGTTACCTTTATAATGTTTCCTGTAAACTATTGCCAGGAGCAGAGCAATAATACAGTGGGGAGGGCATTTGCCTGGCATGTGGCTAAGATCCCCAGGTTAGATCCCCAGCATCTCATATGGTCTTCCAAGTCTCTCCAGGAGTGATTTCTAAATACCGAGTCAGAAGTAACTCCTGTTCATCACTGGGATTGGCCCCAAAACAAACAAAATATATCCCAAACTTACAGGCTAGAAACACAAAGCACTTAATAATATCTTGTAGTTTCTGATACTCAAGAATCTGAGGGGCCAGGCAGTGGCGCTAGAGGTAAGGTGCCTGCCTTGCCTGTGCTAGCCTTGGATGGACCATGGTTCGATCCCCCGGCATCCCATATGGTCCCCCAAGCCAGGAGCGACTTCTAAGCGCATAGCCAGGAGTAACCCCTGAGCGTCACCGGGTGTGACCCAAAAACCAAAAAAAAAAAAAGAATCTGAACCTGGCATAGCTAGCTGGGTGGTTCTGCTTCAGACTGTTGGGATTCACAGTCAAGACATCCCCAAGGGCCCAGGGAAACATGACTCAGTCTTGGCCAAACATTCTATCCCACAGTTCAGTGGTGAGTGTGATAGCTGGCACTGCTGATGTAAATCCTCAGTGCCACCAGTATGAATTAGGAGTGACCCCTGGCTCACCACAACCGAGTATATGACAGGCACCACCATTATAAAGCACACTGCCACGAACACTGCAGCCGGGCTGGCAACATCCTCTGGGAACTGGCTTGAAGCCAGTCTCTGCTTCCAAGAAAGGGACTCCCATGACTGTTGGCTGGAGGCCTCAGTTCCACTGCTGCCTCAAGACGTAAGAGCTGGCAGAGGAGAGAGAAGAGAGGGGAGAGGGGAGAGAGGAGAGGGAAAAGGAGAGAGGAGAGAGAGGGAGAGAGAGAGAGAGAGAGAGAGAGAGAGAGAGAGAGAGAGAGAGAGAGAGAGAGAGAGAGAGAGAGAGAGAGAATTCATGGTTGGAGGTCAGAGAGGAAAGACAGTGTTTGCAGTGTCATTTATGACCTACTTTCAAAAGTCATACATTGTCACTTCTACCAAGCAAGAGCTATCAGGCATCCAGATACACTCTCTCCAGCCCTGGTTTTGTTTCTAAAGTGAATCTTAAACACGAGACTCAAAGATAGAGAGCTGTAGAATTTGATGCCTGATCCTTTTTGGGGGAGGGATCAGAACATATCCTTTTGGAGGGAAGGATTCAGCAGAGAAAGATCATGAGCTTCCCCTCACTATACATGATAAATTTTAAACAATGTATTAATTTACAAAGTTACTCATAGCAGACTTTCAGGAATGCAATGTTCCAACACCAATCCTATCACTTGAGTCAACCCCCCTCCACCACTATCCCCGGTTTCCCTCCCATTCTCCAGTCTGCTTTCTTGGAAAGTACATTTTTGGATGCATTTTTTTTTTTTAATTTAAACATCATGGTGGGGGCCGGAGAGATAGCATGGAGGTAAGGCGTTGCCTTGCATGCAGAAGAATTGTGGTTTGAATCCCGGCATCCCATATGGTCCCCCGAGCTTGCCACGAGCGATTTCTGAGCGTAGAGCCAGGAGTAACCCCTGAGCACTGCCAGATGTGACCCCAAAAAAACAGAAACAAAATGTAAACTTTAAACACCATAGTTAAAAGGTTGATCATAATATAGTGTTTTTTTCTTTCTTTTTTTTTTTTTGTTTTGGTTTTTTTTTGGGGGGGGGGGCACACCCAGCGTTGCTCAGGGGTTACTCCTGGCTGTCTGCTCAGAAATAGCTCCTGGCAGGCACGGGGGACCACATGGGACACCGGGATTCGAACCAACCACCTTTGGTCCTGGATTGGCTGCTTGCAAGGCAAACGCCGCTGTGCTATCTCTCCGGGCCCAATATAGTGTTTTTTTCACAGATAAAACTGTTCATGACTGATTACAGTAATACAATGTACAACGACCTTCATCGGGGAAAGCAAATTTTAAAGTTCGGTTGTTGTGGTTTTAGTTCTGTAAGTTTTGTATTCAGGTACATAGACAGATGTTCACCCCTCTACATGGCTGATGTCTCTGAGATCTCTCCCCGTTACACTGTCTGCCTCTTCTTACTTCCCTTGCTGCAGGTTTCGTCGTTATCCAGCAGATTACCTGCAGTAGGTTACAAGTCTGCCTGCTGCCCGGCTGCTGAAAGATTGCAGAGGCCCAAGGCTGCCAGGGCTTCAGGGTTGCACGCAGCAGAGGTCCACGGCTGCCAGGGCCCAGTACTGCTGCAAGGTTCACAGGAGCCTATGGAGTCCGAATGCTGGGTGGGGTCTCGTGCCCAACCAGGGTTGTCAACATGTTGCAACCACCCACCTGGGACTGTGAGAGAAAGAGGAGAAAAACCAAGTATAATTTTTATTACTCCTGGAATCTGGGGCCTGCCACTGCTGCTGCTGCTGCTGCCTGGGATTTTCAGAGAGAGGGAGAGAGAGATGGAAATTCACTGGCCAAATAAAAAAAGAGAAAGGAATAGATACAAAGCAAGCTGCATCTATTCAGTGCTTTATCTGGCCCCCGTGGATCAGCAGGCTCTGCCTCCGGTCACTTCCTGGGCCTCCCTGCAACTGTCCAAATTTTTCCTTTTATACTGGACATGACAAGGGCATATGCCCAAGGGCGTGTCCAAGGGGCATGTCAGATTCAACTGTCATTACAATGGGGGTATCCAAAGAGCATGTTCAAGTCCAACTTGCCATTAATCAACACTTCCCCTCCTCCATTTCTCTCCTTCCCAGTTCTTCTTATGTCTCTGATTCCAGTATCACAGTAATCTAGGTCTCTTCTTTAGATATCTTGCATTCCTTCACCCTGTTATTCTATATATCACAAATAAGTGAGATCATCTTGTATTTGTCTTTCTTCTTCTGATTTACTTTACTTAACATGTTTCCAGTTTCGTCAAAGTTGCAAGCAAATTGATCATTCCTTGTAGGTGCATAGTATTCCACTGTGAAAATATACCATACTTTCATTATCCACTCATCCATTCTTAGAGCCTAGGTTGATTCCATATCCTAACAATCATGCTAAATTGCTACAAAGAAGAATAGTGTTTATATGTCCTTTTGAATGTATGTATTTTTATGTCATGGGTATTGATACCAAAACGTGAAATGCCTTGGTCATATGGCAATTCAATTTTTACTTTATTGAGAAACCTCCATACTATATTCCATAGGGGTCAAACCAGGAGCCAGAAAAAAAGCATGGGTAGGTGGCCGACCTAGATTTGATTCCCATCATCTCATATGGTCCCCCAAGCCTGCTAGGAGTGATTTCTGATTGCAGAGCTATGAGTAACCCCTAAGTATCACTGGATGTGATCCAAAAACAAAACAGAGGGATCAAACCAGACAACATTCCCACAAGCGATGGAGGAAAGTTCCCTTTTTTTCACCACACCCCCACCTGCATAGATTGCTTTGAATTGTTTTGATATGCACCTGTTAAATTTGGAGACCCACTTGGACACTCATGGGGAGATGTTAAGCTCAATAAATCCAGAGGGTGGAGCTATCCAGAGATGTATGGGTTGTAGCTAGCCAACTGGGCACTGATCCATTTAAGGATGACCTTTGAAGCCAGTGCCAGCAGCAATTGCCAGAGAGTAGATGGAGGATCAAGGACAAGTGCAAGATGTGTGCGGAAGCTAGGGGGCAAGGGTCCCCTTTGAGCTAAGCACTGATGAAAGTCTGAGGAAGCAAGAGTGCTAAGGTACTGGTTCTTCGCCAGTACCTCCATCAAGAGGTGACCCAGATTTCTAGACACGTGTCACCCATGTGGAGAATGAGTGAGAGAGGACTTAAGGGGAGCTTATTTTTTATTTTGTTTTGGGGCCAGACCCAGCAGTGCTCAAGGTTTATTTCTGGCTCTGCATTCAGGAATAACTCCTAGCAGACTCAAGGGACCATATCGGTGTTGGGGATCAAACTGAGGTCAGCCATGTTCAAAGCAAGTACTCTACCCACTCACTATACTATATCCAACTCACTGTTGTAGTTCTATGCACAAACAAAAAATTAGAAGAGAAAAGAATGTTTAATCCCATGTGCAATGAACCCAAAAAATGAAGTATCTAGGAATCAAGTTAACAAAGGAAATAAAAGATTTATGTTACTAGTTTTAAAAAACAGTAAAAGACACAGGAAGTAGAAATTATTTTGTGCTCGTGGATTGGAAGAAATTCCATTGCTAAAATGACCTAACCAAAGCATAATGATTCCATTCTATTTTCACATTCTTCAAAGAAACAAAATATAGTTGAAACTTATATGGAACCCCAAACCAGTGTAAAGTCAAAGCAATCCTGAGGTAAAACAAAACAAAACAAAACAAAACAAAACAAAACCTCACAAAGATCAAAGGCATCTCATCCTCCTACTGACTTTATTTGGTTTAGGGCTATGCCTGGCAATGCTCAGGAGTTACACCTGGCTCTGAGCTCAGGAATTACTCCTGAAAGTACCTAGGGACCACAGGGGATGCCAGAGATAAAATCCTGGTCGACTATGAGCAAAGTAAGCTCCCTTCCTACTGTATTATCTATCCAGTCCCTCACCCCTGACTTCAAACTATAAATCTCTGGTAGTCAGAATAGTGTAATGCTGAGGGCCAAAGCAATAGCAATGGATGGGGTGAAGGTACATGCCTTATATGTGATTAACCCAGCTTTCATCCTCTTCACCACATAATCCCCAGAACATCTCCAGGATTAAGCCCTGGAGGCCCCCAAGTACTTCTAGAGGTGGCTTGAAGGTCTCCAACCGAGTATTGCTAGTAATGACCTTGGTGACCCTCAGCACTGATGGACACAAGCACCACATCCCCTCACCCTTGCATCAATAATTGGCCTGGTTGGCAGTGCATGGGAGACAACCAGCCACCCACTTAGTGCTCACACACACACACATCAATAGTACAGAGTTAGAGTAGTATGGAATAAAATTAAAAGCCAGAAAGAAATATTTAGCTATATGGACATTAATTTACAACAATGAAGCAAGAGTAGAATGTGAAGAAAGAAAAGTCTCTTATACTAATGGTCCTGGGTAAATGGAATAGCTGCATGTAGAAGAATAAAATGGGACTACTATCTCGTACCATGTATAAAAGTTAATTTGCAGTGGATTAAGCCCAAGAAATGTTTTGATGAAAACACTGGCAAACACTCCAAGTTGTTGGCTTCATTTGGTGCCTTTGGGGATTCTGTTCCATTGCCAAGAAAAAAAAAAAAGCAAATATAAACAAATGAATTGCACCAAACTAAAAGGCTTCTGTACTGTGAAAGAAATTATCATTAATAAGAAAGCCTACCTAATGAGAGAAAATACACACCAGCATCTGACAATGGGCTAATATTCAAGATATATAAAGCACTCACAAAACTCAAGAACAAAGAAACAACCCTATAAAAAACAGTGAGGGGAAAATAAGCTAGTGAGATAGGTCAAAGAACTGTGCACATGCTTTGCATGCAAAAGGCCCTGATCCAATTCCTTGTTCCACATGATACATTGAGTATTTCAAGAAGTGAACCCCTCCCCAGACACCATCAAGTGTGGCCCCAAAACCCAATACTTTCTCCAAAAATAGGTGAGAAGAGCTGGACAGATATTTTGCCAAAGAAGACCAAAAAGAGATGGTCAACAGACATTTGAAAAACCAATCATCATGGATTACCAGGAAAATGCAAATCAAAATGACAATAAGATGTCGCCCCCCCCACCAATGACAATGGCTTCTATTAAAAATAATAATAATAATAATAATAATAATAATAATAATAAATGTTGAGGGGTATGTAGAAAAAGAAAAAATCCTGTTTAACTATTGGTGGGAATATAAGCTTGTTCTGTCTCTATAAAACAGTCTGATTCTCAAGAAATTGAACATATGGTATTGAAATATCATATGAACCAACAATTCCACTCCTTGGTATCTAGCTCAAGAGCACAAAACACTAATTCAAAATGATATTTGCACACCTATACTCATTACAGCACTACTGACACTAGCCAAGATTTGAAACTACCCAACTACCCAGCAACACATGAGTGGGTAGAGATGTGAGTCTACGTCACAATGAAATACTGCTCAGCTACGAGAAAAGATGAAGCCTTGGCTTTGGAGGATAAATGGAATTAGTGGGCATACAACACAAAATGAGAAGGGAGACAACTGCTAGATGACCTCACTCAAATGTGAGATAGAGGCAACCCCAGAGGATGGGCAAAATACAGTGAAAACAAGAACCTAGACCCTGGTGACAACATTGAGGTAACTAAGCAGAAAGAAAGGATGGAAAGGTTTTAGAGACAGTGATGGGAGACTAATAGCACTTTGCAGCCCTTCCCCATCTCTTTCTCAGGAGAAAAAAAAAGACAGAATTGCTCAGGACCTCCTAAAAACTACCTTCTTTTAAGTGAACAATCGAAGGAAAATGAATTACCACTTGAAAATAGTTTCAAAGCAGTGTAACGCTTTCAAGTCCGCTGTTCAATGAGACATGATCTTTTTATTCAAGAATGTTGGGAGTCACACCTGCTGTTTACAGGGGTAACTTGTAGCTCTGCACTCAAGAATCACTCCTGGACAACTTGGGGACTATATGGAGTACTAGGGATCAAACCCAGGTCAGCCATGTGTGACGCAAATGCCCTACCTGCTGTGCTATCGCTCGAGCAAATGGATGGATTTCTTTTATTTAAGGAAAACTGGACAATCATTTCCCAATGTGGTTCTTTTGTTTGTTTTAGGGTTGGTTTTGGGATCACACCCAGTGCTACTCTGGGGTTACTCCTGACTCTGAGCACAGGGATCACTCCTAGGAGGGCTCAAGGAAGCATATGGGATACTGAGGATTGAACCTGTGTCAACTGCATGAAAGACAAGTGCCCTACCCATAGACTGTTCCACTTGGCCCTCTAATCTCTAGATATTATTACCACATTATCTATTTTCCTTATATCCCGTATATGATTACCACATTATCTATTTTCCTTATATCCCGTATATGAGTGATATTGTTCTGTGTATATCCCTCTGACTCATTTCACTCTGCATTATAAGCTCCATATTCATCCATGTATAAGCAAACTCATGATTTCATTTTTTCCTAACAGCTGATAGTATTCCATTGTGTAGATGCACCCCACTTTCTTTAGCCACTCATCTGTTGTTGGGCATCTGGGTTGTTTCCAGATTCTGACTATTGTAAATAGTGCTGTGATGAACATAGGAATATAGACGGGGGGGGGGGGGGTTAGGGGGGTTGGGTTCCTAGGAGTGGTATTGCTGGATCATATGGGAGCTCAATTTCTAGCTTTTTGAGACATATCCACATTGTTTTCCAAAAAGGATGGACCACACAGCATTCCCACCAGCAGTGAATGAGAGTACCTTTCTCTTTGCATCTGTGCCAGAATTTTTTATTCTTGTTCTTTGTGATGTGTATACCAGGCTCTATGGTGTGAGAGGATACCTACTTTGTTGTTTTAATTTAACTTGATAATTAATGATGCAGAGCATATTTATGTGCCTTTTTTATGCCCAACATTTGTTTTTTTCCTTTGAGGAAATGTCTGTTCATTTATTCTCCCCATTTTTGATTGGGGTAAGATGTTTTTTTTGTTAAGTTCAATCAGTGCCTTGTATATATTAGATACCCCTTATCTGATGGGTATTGTGTGAATAGTTTTTCCTAGTATCCTAGTCAATGTTTCCTTTGAAGTTCAGAAGCTTCTCAATTTAATGTAGTCCTGTTTGTTTATTTTGCTTCCACTTGCTTGGACAGTGGAGAGCACTTGCTCTTCTTATATCAAGGCCTACACTTGATATCTGGCACCCACAATATAAAATCAAACATACAACCTGATTAATATTATAGAAGTAAATGAAAATAGATGTGAATAAAGGCAGAGGAAATGACTTGGAATTCTGAGGACAACAAACAGACACCTGTGTACCTTGTTTGGTACCACATACAAAAAGATCGTTTAGGGGGCTGGAGAGGTGGCGTGAAGCAGTAACACGTCTGCCTTGCTGGTGCTAGCCCAAGACAGACCGTGGTTTGGTCCCCTGAGTGTCCCATATGGTTCCCCAAGCCAGAAGAGATTTCTGGGCACATAGTGCAGGAGTAACCCCTGCATGTCACTGGGTGTGTGGCTCCCCCCCCCAAATAAGATCATTAAGTTACATTCTGATTTTTTTTTCACTTTTTTTCCTAGATAAAGAATACCTGGCAATAATACTCCAGGCTAGTTCCCTGCAATGTTCAGCAGAATAGGCAGTACCATTGAATCAAACCTGGATCTCCTGAAAAGCAAAGTATGTGCTCCAATAGCAAAAGTTGTACTTGTAGGACTTAAGGGATTTTTAATAAAGCTTATTTGGCGGGGTGGGGGGTTGGTCCACACATTGGAATTCTCAAAGGATACCCCTGGCTCTGCACTCAGGAATTATCCTAGTGGTGCATGGAAACCATATGGGATGCTGGTGATTAAACCCAGATCAATCGTGAACCAAGGGAAACACCCTACCCTCTGTACTATCTATCACTCCAGCTCCTATAAAAATTATCAGTGAGGGGTCAGAGAGATAGTATAGTGGGTAGGGCATTTGCCTTGCACACAACAGACCCAGGTTCGATTCCCGGCATCCCATATGGTCCCCCAAACCTGCCAGGAGCGATTTCTGAGTACAGAACCAGGAGTAACACCTGAGTGTCACTGGGTGTGGCCTAAAAAAAAATTAGAAACTACATTTTAACCTGGAATTTGAAACACTAAGATTTTTCCCCAAAGAAAATTCACAACACTTGGATTAATCTGAACATTTTACTGTTGATTTTTATTTGGAGGGGATTTGTTTTGTTTGGGGGGCACACCTGGCAGTGCGTAGGGGTCACTCCTGACTCTGCACTCAGGAATCACTGCTGGAGGGCTGCTCAGGATCGACTGGGTCTGCTGCATGCAAGGCAAAAAGTTCTAACTGCTATGCTATTGCTGGGCTCCTGTTGCTTTAAAAAAAAAAAAAAAGATGGGCCCGGAGAGATAGCACAGCGGCGTTTGCCTTGCAAGCAGCCGATCCAGGACCAAAGGTGGTTGGTTCGAATCCTGGTGTCCCATATGGTCCCCCGTGCCTGCCAGGAGTTATTTCTGAGCAGACAGCCAGGAGTAACCCCTGAGCAATGCCAGGTGTGGCCCAAAAAAAAAAAAAAAAAAGATTATGGCTACATCAGTCCATGCACCAAAAAGCTGGCCATTTCCAAAGAAGAGGTTGGGTCAAGCCCCTGCCCTGCTGAAGCCACACTTACTTCCTCCATCACCCAGAATCACTGTTTTTCACAATTGCCATGCCTCATCACTGACTCTCTACAAATCCCTTTGGCAACACCAATCTGACCACATTTTGGGAATGATATCACCAGGGATTTTGAAGTAAGTGTGGGCACTATCCCCCATTTCTTCCTTCTTCCAGTAGCTGAGTACACGTTCCTAAAAGTCACAGTATCAGTAAAGGAACACCCAAGAACTTACTAAACCTTCTGCCACGGTATCAGTGATTTTATTGGAGATACAATAATTTTCATAAATGTGCTTGCTACTGTACTTTTTCTTTCCTTTTTCTTATCTCCAATTTTATTTTTTCTGTTTTCAATAACTTTGCTAGCACTTATCTAGAAACAAGTATATTATGATCAACTATGTCAACTATGTGATACATTTTCTTTAAATGAATAAAAAATTCAGTGTTTTGTTACATTTGTTTATCTATGAAAATGTATAATTACATACATATTTTTTTTATCTTTCTCAACCCCAGAAAAAAAGAGACAAAAAAGAAAAAGAGAGATCCTTTGGACATTCAGAAAATGCAATTCCCTCCCTCCTTTATTTTCTTCTTTCCTTCTTTCTCTTCTTTTTTCTTTCCTTCTTTCCTTTCTCCCTCTCTTCCTCCCTCTCTCTGGAACCAAACCCAAGTTCCAGTGACAAAGAATATGGGGAAAAGGAGAGAAATTAGTAGGGTAAGACTACAGGAAGAGAATGGCCTCAGCCAAAGATACCTAAAAAGAAGGCCAGAATCTACAAATGCTCAAACTTTTGCTCTTCTTAGACCCTCCATTTTATTGCCCTGTATGCCTTAACTCCAATGCAACATAAACATCCTTCCTCTGGCACAGATAATATAAAAAGTGCCAGTTTCCTCCTTTACAGGGTCTCCTATATCCTACCCAACCTTCCCTGCCCTCTCCTCCTTTCCTTCTTCTCTTGAAAACAGTTTCCACCGAGCTGGACCACCTTGTCTCCTGACCTCTGCTTTCAATTCTGACTGAGGAAAACAAATCTAGTGCCATAACATCAGGACCCCACATCTGTGAGGCAGTGCTCAATACAGCATGTGACACCCTCATCCTCCCGTTCCTAGCTGAGAATGTTGGGCTGCCTCTGAGTTTAGGGTAGCACCGGGAGCTCAGGGTTTTATGTTAACCAGACAAGCACTTTAAGACAGACCTAATCTCATGCCAATATTTTTATTTGCTTGGTTTGATTTGGTTTTTGTTTTGAAGCCACACCTATTGGTGCTCCGGGCTAACTCCTGACACTCTGCTCATGAATCAGTCCTAGTGGTGCTCAGGAGGCCAAATGGAATTGCTGGAAAAAAAGCTTGGTTGAAAAAAAAAAGGGGGGCCAGAGAGATAGCATGGAGGAAGGGTGTTTGCCTTGCAAGCAGGATGATGGTTCGAATCCCGGCATCCCATATGGTCCCGAGCCTGCCAGGAGTGATTTCTGAGCATAGAGCCAGGAGTAACCCCTGAGCACTGCCACGTGTGACCTAAAAACAAAAATAAATAAATAAACAAAAGTAAACAAATAAAAAAGCCTTGATTGGCCACATGCAAAATAAGTGCCTTTCCCACAGTACTATCTCTCCAGCCCCATGCCATTATCTTCTAACAATGATACCTTAAGTGGCTGGAGTGATAGCACAACAGTAGGGTGTTTGCCTTGTATGTAGTAGACCCTGAACAGACCTGGGTTCGGATCCCAACACCCATTTAGTCCCCTAAGCCTGCCAGAAAATTCCTGAGCGCAGAGCCAGAAGTAACCCCTGAGTGCTGCTGGGTGTGACTCCAAAAACAAAAAGAAATAATACCCCAAGCAATGATACTTTGACACTTCTTAGACTTGACCTATCCTAATGAGAACTTAATGTCAGCAAGGCCATGAAAGAACCCTTCTTACCCTGAAGGTGAGAGTTTTCTAGGAAGTCTTTATGGTTTTCCTTCACTTCTCCGGGTTTGGTTGATCGATACTCACTCCTTAGGGAGATCTTCCACCATCGAAAGATTACCTGTAGTGAACAGAAAAACATGAGTGAAAACCCATGATCATACGCATTTGCAAGGTATTAAAAAAAAAAAAGAAATATATGGGGCTGGAGGGATAGCGCAGCAGGTAGGGTGTTTGCCTTGCATGCGGCAGACCCAGGACTGACCTGGGTTTGATCCTTGACATCCCATATAGTACCCTGAGCCTGCCAGGAGCAATTTCTTACTGCAGCGCCAGGAGAAACCCCTGAGTACTGCCGGGTGTGGCCAAAAACAAAACAAAACAAAACAAACTAAAAAAACAAAAAAGAAATATACATTTATAGTATAAGACTTGAGGCCCGGAGAGATAGCACAGTGGTGTTTGCCTTGCAAGCAGCCGGTCTAGGACCTAAGGTGGTTGGTTTGAATCCCGGTGTCCCATATGGTCCCCTGTACCTGCCAGGAGCTATTTCTGAGCAGACAGCCAGGAGTAACCCCTGAGCACCGCCGGGTGTAGCCCAAAAGACAAAAAACAAAAAACAGGGGCCGGCGAGGTGGCGCTAAAGGTAAGGTGTCTGCCTTGCAAGCGCTAGCCAAGGAAAGGACCACAGTTCGATCCCCCCGGCGTCCCATATGGTCCCCCCAAGCCAGGGGCAATTTCTGAGCAGGTAGCCAGGAGTAACCCCTGAGCATCTAACGGGTGTGGTCTGAAAAACCCAAAAAAAAACCACAAACAAACAAACAAAAAGACTAATACCCAGAGACAATAGAAATGATGGGTGAGAAATGCAGTTAAGACAGAGAAAAGACCACGATGACAATGATAATTGGAAATGATCACTGGACAAGAAATGGGTTCTGAAAGGAGATAAAGTGATATGCAATGATACCCTTTCAGTAACAGTATTTTAAAACAAAGGAGGCCAGAGTGATATCACAGTGGTGGGGCATTTGCCTTGCACACAGCCAATCTAGGACAGATGGTGGTTGGAATCCTGGCATCTCATATGGTCCCCTAAGCCAGGAGAGATTTCTGAGTGCGTAGCCAGGAATAACCCCTGAACGTCACCGGGTGTGGTCAAAAAAATAAAAAGAAACAAACAAACAAAAAAAGAAACAAAACATGGTGCCACCGTGCTTAAAAGGAAAAGGATGTGTGTATGTATATGTGTGTGTGTGTGTGTGTGTGTGTGTGTGTGAGAGAGAGAGAGAGAGAGAGAGAGAGAGAGAGAGAGAGAGAGAGAGAATGAGTGAGAGAGAGAAGTGAGAGAGAGAAGAGAGAGAGAGCATATAAAAGTCTGAGGGGAAAGCACTAACGTGGAAGCCTCATGCTCCAATCCTGAGGGATTGGGAAATGGGTGCATTGTTCTGACAGCAAATGCCAACACAGGAAATAATCCACACAAAGTTGAATGAGATGGCTTAGGGCCAGGAAAATTACACCACAAGCGTTCTGCTCCTAGCACTAAGGCCAGGAGACAGACTAGCCCAGTGTGGAAAACCAAAATCACAAATAGCTTTTCCCTTGGATCCCTGGTCTTTATTAGGAAGAGAAAAACCACCCCTAGGATAACAGGCAAGGTAAATAACCAACTCAGAGGAATTTTCAGTCCTTGGTTGACAAGTACAAGGAAAGAATAATTATCCTGAATAGAATGAAAACCAGTTATTCCGACATCTTCCCCCCTTTTTAACTTTATAGAAAAAAATGCAGAAATATTGGTAAAACAAAGTAAATTCATGTCCTAAGTTTCTAAGAAAAAAAACAGAAACCTCAACCTAAAAGATAAAAGGGGTGGCAATTTTTTGCATAGGTGTAACTAAAGTTGGGAGAAAATAGAAAAAAAAAACCTTTTGGCCTAAAACCAGTGTGTCCTTAGCCTTGGCCGGAGAGATAGCATGGATGTAGGGCGTTTGCCTTGCATGCAGAAGGATGGTGGTTCGAATCCCGGCATAGAGCATAGAGCATAGAGCCAGGAGTAACTTCTGAGCGCTGCCGGGTGTGACCCCAAAACAAAACAAACAAACAAAAGAAACACCCCATCAAAAGAGCAACTACAGGCTACAGGCATACTAATTTGTTTAACCCCAAAATCTTTCTTCACATTTTCTCCTCCATTACGACTGTTGCAGGATTCCGTAAATAGAGATCTTGGTGATAGCACAAATCTGATGTCAAAGTCGGGCGTAATGAAGCTTTCCTAGTATCATCTCACTGTTAGGTATCAAGGCAGAGAAACTAACCCTGAAAACAAGTCATTACTGATTTCCAAGTCATAGTCAGGACAGCATATGAGTCTGCCTTGGGTCAAATCAGTGCCAAGGCAGTTCTAGAGCCTCTCCTGGTAGAAGGTTGATTCCTGGTGTTAATGCAAAAACCATGCAGGTTCCAAAGATGGGACCCAAGGTTCAGAGTTGACTGACCAATGTTCAAGTGAATGATTCTGAAATCAAGTCACTATGATAAATGTTCAGGGTGGAAGGCCCTCCTGTAACAAAACTTTCAGAGTTTCCATCCTTTTTAGATAGGAACTTTTCTTCATACCTAAGATTCCCCCCCACCCCATTTTATTATGCCTCTGCAAAAAAAAAAAAAAAATGCCATGGGATGCTATGGATGCCTATGGGAGAAATGATAACAAACCAAACAATCCCTACAACCTAGTTCTATCAAAAACACAAAACACAAAAGATACTACCAACTAGAATCCAAAGAGGAGGGGAAAACTACATCTATATCTACATAAGGAAATACACAATAATTATACATATTTAAAAAATATACCTGAAGAAATGTACACAGAAAGTATAATATCCCCTTTAAAATTTTTTTTGGTTTTTCAGCCACACCCGGTGACACTCAGGGGTTACTCCTGGCTATGCGCTCAGAAATCGCTCCTTGCTTAGGGACCATACGGGACGCCGGGGGATTGAACTGCGGTCTGTCCTAGGCTAGAATGCACAAGGCAGACACCTTACCACTTGTACCACCACTCCAGCTCCTCCCCTTTAAATATTTTTAAATAGTTGGGGAGGGGCATAAATTCTGGATCACAGCTTCAGCTGGCAACATGGTCCTATGGAGAATGAAAAAAATGGCTTGCAGCAGTCACAGATCAGGAAATGTCCTAGAGCCGAGGTTCTCTCAGAATCCAAAACCAGTTGCCGGCAACAGTCCACAGTGAAGAGAGGTGGGAGTTAAGGGGACTGCCTCAAGAAAATCAGCATCATTGGTGATGGCATCTTCTTCTCAGGGCTGAGGTAGGACGCAAGCTTGGGTGGGGAGAACATTCTGGTTCCTGAGGAGTCAAGAACTGAAGGTAGGGAGTAGAGTAGTGGCACAAGCGGTAGGGCATTTGCCTTGCACGCAGCTAACCTAGGACTAACAAGATATTTATTCAACAGGATAGAACTCAGACTTTTCAGGCAGGAGTCCCAGATTTGACATGTGGTTCCTGGTACCAAATATCCCATCTTGGGCACTATTAGCAGCAGTGAGTTGAGAGTAGCCCCTGGGCACTGCCCACTATGGCTCTCAAACAAAACAACCAAAAAATCACCCAGAGCCAAAGGGCTCTCTGTTTCTGGAAGATCTGAAAAGAGTGATGTTTGAGGGGTAAACCAATTGCTACATAATTCCTCCCACTCTACCTCTTTCCCTTTCTACAGGGCATACAAGAAGAGCAGAAACTCTCTTCTCTCCGGAAGGGCAGGGCCAGAGGAAACACCAGTCTGTTTTGACTGATGATAGAAATACCCAATATACAGGACAGTCTTACTCGTGGTTCAAAAAAGAAAAAGATGGGCAGAGACATAGGACAGGAGATAATGAGCTTGACTTGCATGCTGGTGACTTGGATTCAATCACTGGTACCTCATATGGTCCTTCAAGCCCTACCAGGAGAAGATCCCTGAGCAAAGAACCAAGAGTAAGCCCTAAGCTTTACCAAAAATGGCCTAGACTCTTCCCATCCAAAAAAATTTGTTTTGTTTTTTGGGGGCCACTTCAAGCTGTGCTCAGGACTTACTCCTGACTCTGAGCTCAGATACCATTCCTGGTAGAATTCAGAGAACCATATGGGATGCTGGAGATTGAGACCAGGTCAGTCATGTTCAATGCAAGTATCCTGCCTATTGTACTATCACTATCTCCAATTTTTTTTTTTTTGTGATAAACTGTAATTCCTTTTTTTTTTTTTTTTTTTTTTTTTTGGTTTTTGGGCCACATCCGGCGATGCTCAGGGGTTACTCCTGGCTGTCTGCTCAGAAATAGCTCCTGGCAGGCACGGGGGACCATATGGGACACCGGGATTCGAACCAACCACCTTTGGTCCTGGATCGGCTGCTTGCAAGGCAAACGCCGCTGCGCTATCTCTCCGGGCCCTGTAATTCCTTATTTTGTTGTGTATTGTTTGTAGGCCACTCTTTTTTTTTTTTTTTTTTTTGGTTTTTTGGGCCACACCCTGTGACGCTCAGGGGTTACTTCTGGCTATGCGCTCAGAAGTTGCTCCTGGCTTCTTGGGGGACCATACGGGACGCCGGGGGATCGAACCGCGGTCCGTCCTAGGCTAGCGCAGGCAAGGCAGGCACCTTACCTCCAGCGCCACCGCCCAGCCCCTGTAGGCCACTCTTAATGGTGCTCAGGTTTTAGTCCTAGCTTTGATCACTCATGGTGTGGCTAATAACACTAGACAAGGTACTGGGGAATTAATTTGGATCAGCTGCCTGTAAGACAAATGCCTTACCTGCTGTATTATTGCTCCAGCCTGATTCATTTCTTTGTTTTGTTTTGTATTGGTTTTGTTTTGTTTTGTGTCACTCCTGGCTCTGCACTCAGAGTTATTCCTAGCAGGTTCAGAGGACCATATATGATACCAGGGATCAAACCGAGATCAGCTTCACTGTACTATCACTCTAGTCAACCTCCAAAAAAATTTGGGGAGGCCACACCCGGCGGTGCTCAGGGGTTACTTCTGGCTGTCTGCTCAGAAATAGCTCCTGGCAGGCACGGGGGACCATATGGGACACCGGGATTTGAACCAACCACCTTAGGTCCTGGATCGACTGTTTGCAAGGCAAACACCACTGTGCTATCTCTCTGGGCCCCAAAATATTTTTTTTAACATGGGGCCAGAGCGATAGCACATGGCTAACCCAGTTTTGATCCCTGGCATCCCATACAGTCCCCTTGAGCCTATAAGGAGTAATTTCTCAGCGCCACCAAGTGTGGTTTCAACAAAATACAACAGGCCCAAAATGCACTTCCTTGTGCTAAGCCAGACTATTAAAAAAAAAATCAATCCAGAATTACCTAATCATACTATTGAGCACTTGGTCCCAAAGTCCTGCTAATACCACACAAGTGGCCCTTTTATCTGTCTTGCCCTTCCCTTCCTCTTCCCTTCTGCTGATCACTTAGTCTGAGAATTGGTTTTTGTCTTCCTTTCTTCCTTTCTGTTTTGGGGCCACACCTGCTAGTTCTGGGGGCTTCTCCGAACTCAGTGCTTAGGAACCCCTGGTCTTGCCTGAGATCAAACCCAGGCTTCCTGCATGCAAAACATGTGCTGTCTACCCTTTTGAACAATCTCTTTGGTCCTTTATTTTCTTTTTCTTTCGCACATTTGTGTAATCCTTTTATTTTGGCTTTTGGGACACACCCAGTGATGTTCAGGGCTTACTTGTGAGCTCTGTGCTGAGGGGTCACACTTGGCAGTGGTCAGGTGACTTGATGCAGTGCAGAGGATTGAGCCAGGTCCAGCCAGGTGCAAACTCCCATATTTAACCCCCATATTTTCTCTCCAGCCCTATGTGAAATCCTACAGTATTTCTCTTTGTCCATTCAAACCAAAATCTCTCTGTACTAGGGTCACAAGAAAATACAGGAGTTAGGAGACAATGCCGGGAAACTGGAAATTTCGTGCCAGCAGATCTTGCTCATGGCTCAGTTGTTAGGCAGATGAACTTTTGTTTCCCATTTCCTCTCCCCACACCCAGGATCTGCCACAGGTTCTCCCAGGTCCTAAAGCGCCTTCTGCGGCCACTGTCCTGCTCCCTAACACTTCTCTGCCTCATCCCTACATCCTTCTTGGGATTGGCCTGGGAACCTTTCCATCACAAAGGTGAAAAGTTCCTCTTTTTTATTTTTTTGTACACATCGTTTAAAGTTTTTATTTTTATTTATTTTTTTTGTTTTTTTTTGGCCACACCCATTTGATGCTCAGGGGTTACTCCTGGCTAAGCGCTCAGAATTCGGCCCTGGCTTGGGGGGACTATATGGGACACCAGGGGATCAAACCGTGGTCCTTCCTTGGCTAGCGTTTGCAAGGCAGACACCTTACCTCTAGCGCCACCTCACCAGCTCCTAAAGTTTCTTTTTTTTTTTTTTAATTGGAGTAACTGCACGATCATGTCCTCTAAACTCCAGCTATGGATTATTGCAAATCAACAACTCCTGCCACTTGCAGGCAAGAGGCTGAAGGTTCAATCCCAAGCGCCCAGCCCATATGAGGAGCACAATACACAGGGCAGTGATGTTCAGGGTTCCTGGTGCCACAAAAAAGGTATATATCTGGGGCCAGAGCAATAGCACAGCAGGGAAGGCCTTTGCCTTGCACACAGCCAGCCTAGGTTCGATCCTCTGAGCCTGCCAAGAGTAATTTCTAATTGCAAAGCCAGGAGTAACCCCGGAGTATTGCCAGATGTGGCCCCAAAACAAACCAACAAATACAAGAGCATATCAGGTGGGTTGGACATTTTCCTTGCATGCAGCCAGCCCAGATTCAATCTCCATCATCCAATATGATCCCCTGGCAGCCAGGAGTGATTTCTGAGCACAGAGCCAGGAGTAACCCATAAGCACCGCGAGGTGTAGCCCCAAAACCAAGGAAAAAAGGGTATATCAGGCTAAGGAAAGCAAAATGGGTTGACACAGCAGGTTCACTCTCCAGCACCACGTTCCCCTGAGCATTGCTGGGAGCAGCCCATGAGCACTGACTTGGAAGTATCCCTGAGCATTGGCAGATGTGACCCCCAAAAAAGAAAAAAAATATGAGTGAAGTCCAACCAAGCATATATGAGCATCACAACTGAAGTGTGTCTTCCTGGCAAATACTGAAACAAAGTGAATACATCCCTAGGTATTCACAGCAACCACAAGAGAAGGGAATGGGGGATCAATGTCCAATTGTTTCTTTACAGCAAAGCAAGAATCATTTGGCAATGCAGAGTAAAGATATTCTGACAGAGGGGAGAACTGGATCCCATCCAGCAGTGCTTTTCCTGGCTTTATGCTCAAGAGTGACCTCATGTGGTGCTTGGGTTTGTATGTGAGTGCCTGAGTCTCTCACGGCTGAACAGAATAGCAGGCCTTAATCCCTGTACTAGCTCTGAGTAGATATTTTTGTTTGTTTTGTTTTTTGTTTTCTGGGGGGCCACATCCGGTGATGCTCAGGGGTTACTCCTGACGATGAGCTCAGAAATCGCTCCTGGTTTGGGGGACCATATGGGACACCTAGAGATAGAACCTGGGTCAGCTGCGTGCAAGGCAAACAGCCTACCACTGTTGCTACCATTCTGGCCCACTAATCAGACATTTTATTCACTATCTTCTTATCGCTCCGCAACATTGCTCCAGCCCCTTAATAGATACTTTTTATCCCTTCTTACCTCGCACTCAGCTCAACAAGTACACAATAAATTCTTGTGAATGATATTTTTGGTTCTAATACTTAATTTTTTCTAACCAAAATGTTTTTTCATTGAATATCATGATAGGCAACAGTATTGATATTATTTCAGGCTGACAATACTCCAGTACCACCACACCCACCACTAGGGTGTCAATATTCCTCCACACCACAATATCTTTTTTGTTTGTTCTTGCCAGGCCCCATGACCCAAGATGGCAGCCTCCATTCCGTGGACAGTATCTAGTGTTTAGTTGGGGGGACTACACTCATCAATGCTCAGGACTCCTTTCACTCATAACTAGAAGTGCTCAGGGACCTCTCTCTCTCTCTCTCTCTCTCTCTCTCTCTCTCTCTTTCTCTCTCTCTCTCTCTCTTTCTCTCCTGTCTCTCTCTCCCCTCTTTCTCTCCATACTTTTAACTCTGAACATTTCTCTAAAACACAATAAAAAACAGTCACCTATAAAACTGTGAAGAGGAGTTATCTCATTAATTAAAAGTTGTCCGCGGAGCTGGAGAGACAGCAGAATTTAAGGTACCTGCACACCAGTGACCTCAATTCAATCTCTGGTCCTAAGCATTGAATATCACTACTAGGTGCAGCCCTGGAATCCCCCCAAAACCCCAGGATGATCAAGATCATCCTGAGTACACCAGAGCCCAACCAGTATAGCACTGTCAGGTCCTCCCATTAAACTGGCAGCCCAGTTAGCCAAGAATCTCTGGTAGGGACACCCTGAGCAATGCATGAGAGCCCCCCAAGCCCCTAGATAAAGCTGTTCCCAATGGTCAGAGACTTCCAGGTGCTACACAACAAATAAGGCCTTCTGCCTCTTTCTGAGCATCTGCCTAGGAACCCACACTGTTTCCTCCCGCAGATGATTATCGCCCGTCAGATCACATTTCTCCGTTTTGAAAAAATCACATGTCATTAGGGGATTTCATAAGGTGGGGATGAAGCACCGTGGTGCAGTTTCTGAAATGAGACCTTTCAGCAAGGAAAGAAGGATTGTGTTATCTGGACAACCTACTTACTGTGAAACAGAGGTGCCAGGACTGCTGAGCAAAACTGCGAGTAATTTGACCTTGGTACTTACTCAAAAGGTCACATGGCCCAGCTGGAGAGATAGTTCAGAGGGTAGAGCATATGCCTCACAAATTACAAGGCCAAGAGTTTGAATTACAGCTGGGTAGAGCCTGGTGGTTTCTGATCACCCCTGTGAGCAGCAGGCAGAACTGGGCCATTATGTTAAGGCCTGTTTCTTGGCCCTCAACTCCTGGGAGGAGGCTCCAATACAAAAATATATGTTAAATCCAAGACCTCACACCACAAGCACTCCAAAATATAGATCTGATATTTGTGAAACAAATTATGAAGGGGATTTATTTCACTAAGTACATAAAATGTTCAAATATAGTAGTTTTGGTATAACCTTACATTGAACATCTTTCTCTCTCTTTCTCTTTACTCCTCTCCTGTTTTTTTTTTTTTTTTTTTTTGTTTTTTTGTTTTTTTTGGTTTTTGGGCCACACCCGTTTGACGCTCAGGGGTTACTCCTGGCTATGTGCTCAGAAATCGCCCCTGGCTTGGGGGGACCATATGGGACGCCGGGGGATCGAACCGAACCGCGGTCCGTTCTTGGCTAGCGCTTGTAAGGCAGACACCTTACCTCTAGCGCCACCTTCCCGGCCCCTGTTTTGTTTTTTTTGAGCCACATTTGGCAATGATCAGAAATTAATCACCTCTAGCAGTGCTCTTGGGACATATGGGATACTGGGGATCAAACCCTGGTCACAAGTGCTTTAACCATTGTACTATTTCTTTGGCTCCCTGAGCATATTTTTCTATGTACCTATGTTCATTTCAGTTGCTTAAGCAGAGCAAAACTGAGCTAGCAGGCTGGAGCTAGTTGCTCAGAGAGCACTTGACTGCCTGTGAGAGACTCTGGGTTTGAACCTCAGTACCTGGGAAGGATAAAGATGCTTAGCTATCAAAAACTTTGCTCTTGGGCCCTGAGAGATAGCATAGCGGCATTTGCCTTGCAAGCAACCGATCCAGAACCTAAGGTGGTTGGTTCGAATCCCAGCATCCCGTATGGTCCCCCGTGCCTGCCAGGAGCAATTTCTGAGCAGATAGCCAGGAGTAATCCCTGAGCACCACCGGATGTGGCCCCAAAAACAAACAAAAACAAAACAACAACAAAAAAAACTTTGCTCTTGAATAATTCTTTTCATGTATAGTTATGAATAAAAGTATTAAAATTACTTTATTAATTTGGGAAATAGTCAGTGTAAGGATGAGAGGAAAAAGAAAGAAACTCCAAGTTTTACTATTTTTTTTTATCTGGAGGCAGTAGGATTGGGGCCACACCCCAAAGTGCTAAGTGGCTACACTATTCCTGCATGCTCAAGAGACCATAAACATTCCAAGGTCCAAACTCAGAATTCAAGAAGACAAAGCTTGGGCCCGGAGAGATAGCACAGCGGTGTTTGCCTTGCAAGCAGCTGATCCAGGACCAAAGGTGGTTGGTTCGAATCCCGGTGTCCCTGCCAGGAGTTATTTCTGAGCAGACAGCCAGGAGTAACCCCTGAGCATCGCCGGGTGTGACCCAAAAAAACAAAACAAACAAAAAAAAAAAAGAAAAAAAAAAGACAAAGCTTGTACTTCATTCCTTGGAGATTTCTCCTGGCTCAGAAACTGAAAACTTTAATCTGGAAAACTGATTTCTTAAATAATAACTCAGAAATAGAAGTTTCCCTGGTTAGGTTCATAAACTTTAATACAGTGATGATGATTAAGAATTAGTGGTATGGTGATAAAGTCATGGCAAATCTGATGGGAAAGTTACATAGAAGACCACGAAGCTTGGTGAGTCTAAACCAGGGGTCACAAACTCAATTTACCTGGGGGCCGTAGGAGGCAAAGTCGGGGTGATCCTTGAGTGCAAAGTCAGTAGTAAGCCTTGAACATTGGGGGGTGTGACCCAAACAACTAAAACAAAACAAAACAAAAAAAGATTCCTCTAGGGCAGGGCCACAAAATGTTGTACGAAGGGCCGAAAACGGCCCGCAGGCCACGAGTTTGAGACCCCTGGACTCTAAACAGTAACTAAGAAGACTCAACTAGCTCCAACCACAGCCCAGTAAATTCTTTAAGACACTGACTTTTTAACATTAAAGAGAGGGATAACAATTATTTCAAATTGAACCTTATTGATCTAAGTTTTGATAATTCCATTTGCCTTTGTGTTGTAACAACTACCTGAAGAAAAATTTGTTGTACCTATTAGAGGGCAAGCTAAGGTGGTAGGTAGGAAACTGGGGACATCAGTGGAGAGCAGGCCGCACTGGTGGTTGAACTGATGTTTGAACAGTTAATTTATTTGATTTAAAAAAAAAAGACGCTGTAAGGATCATTGATATACCATACTTTTTTTGGGGGGGGGCCACACCCATTTGACGCTCAGGGGTTACTCCTGGCTATGTGCTCAGAAATCGCCCCTGGCTTGGGGGGACCATATGGGACGCCGGAGGATCGAACCGTGGTCTGTTCCTTGGCTAGCGCTTGCAAGGCAGACACCTTACCTCTAGCGCCACCTTCCCGGCCCCAATATACCATACATTTAAAAAAAAAATTATTATATACTTAGTCTACAAGCTCTTCCTCACTAAGCATGCTTTTTTGGGGGGGCTGACCACACCCAGTGGCGCTCAGGGGTTACTCCTGGCTCTGCACTCAGAAATCACTCCTGGCAGGCTGGGGGACCAGATGGGATGCTGGGAATAGAACCTGTCAGTCCCAGGTTGGCTGTGTGGAAGGCTGACGGCCTACCCAGCCTACCCATTGTGCTATCGTTTCAGCCCCTAGGCATGCCTTTTGAAGTAATTCATTCTTTTGATTAATTGCATAGTGTATTGTATTTTAGATAACAAAATTCTATTAACCTTGTATCTACCTAAAACAAAACCAGAAAATACAAGTGGGCCACATAGATGGTGTTATCACACTGTGCCCATGTTTAGCGGCTTGGTCTTTGGGATCACTTCTTGAGTGTAAGCCTTCCTTCCATGATCTCAGAATATTATCTAATGGAATATAACAGCCTGGGGCTGTGAGAGTTAGGTAAGGGATCATATGGGCTTTCTCATGCAAGAGATTCTGTCTTTGTGTTTTGTTTTGGGCCACACCTGGTGACACTCTGGCTTTGCCCTCAGAAATCGCTCCTGGCTTGGGGAACCATATGAGATGCTGGGGATTGAACCCAGGTCTGAACCCAGGTCAGTCGCTTACAAGGCAAAGGCCCTACCACTGCGCTCCAGCACTCTGCCTTTTCTTGATGTCTGTTTTAGTGCTGATATTAGTAGCTTTTAGCTGCTCCCACTCTCAGCCACTTACATCCTTAGACTAAAACTCTTCTTGCCTGTTCCTGCTGATTATCCTCCATCTTATACACACACAGACAGACACACACACAGACAGACACACAGACACACACAGACACACACAGACACACAGACACACAGACACAGACACACACACACACACACACACACACACACACACACACACACACACACCCTGTACACCCCTCTGTTGCTTGGGCTTCTGAATTGTTTCCAGTTTCTATTACAGAGGCTGGAGAATCATTTACAAGCATTTTTGTTTTATCTGAATAGTCTGCATTTCACTGGGAAAATTGCCCAGAATGGTAATTTCTGGGTCATATGATAGTTGCTTGCTTAGGTTTTTAGAAACTGTCAAAATGTTGGCACTTCAACTGGCAATACCATTTTGCACTCGCTTCAGTGATATGTCAGTGTTGCAGTTGGTTGTCTACTGTTTGGGAGCCATCCCAAGAGGTGCACCATGCTCTTTCCCTATGTTTTAAATCCTGGGACATCTGTTTGTGGATTTGTCCAAATATCTTCTTCAGATCTTTTGCCCATTTTCTACCTAGGTGGCTAGCATATATATTTTACTATGCTAGATATAAGCTTTGCAAAGATTTTCCCCCATTCTGTTCCATCTCTTGTAAAGTGAACTTTGAAAACAATTGAATTCTTACTACAAGGAAAACACTTCTTCTTTTTTTTGTTTTTGTTTTTGTTTTTGTTTTTGGGCCACACCCGGCGGTGCTCAGGGGTTACTCCTGGCTGTCTGCTCAGAAATAGCTCCTGGAGCCCGGAGAGATAGCACAGCGGTGTTTGCCTTGCAAGCAGCCAATCCAGGACCAAAGGTGGTTGGTTCGAATCCCGGTGTCCCATATGGTCCCCTGTACCTGCCAGGAGCTATTTCTGAGCAGATAGCCAGGAGTAACCCCTGAGCACTGCCGGGAGTGACCCAAAAACCAAAAAAAAAAAAAAAAAAAAAAAAGATTCTTTTGGGCCGGGCGGTGGCGCTAGAGGTAAGGTGCCTGCGCTAGCCTTGGATGGACCGATGTTCGATCCCCCTTCGATCCCCCGGTGTCCCATATGGTCCCCCAAGCCAGGAGCGACTTCTGAGCACATATAAACCCTGAGCGTCACGGGTGTGGCCCAAAAACCAAAAAAAAAGAAATAGCTCCTGGCAGGCACGGGGGACCATATGGGTCACCGGGATTCGAACCAATCACCTTTGGTCCTGGATCAGCTGCTTGCAAGGCAAACATTGCTGTGCTATCTCTCCAGGCCCACTTCTTTTACATTTTATTTTAATTGATTTTATGGGGTGTCATTTATTTATTTATTTATTTATTTATTTATTTATTTACTTATTTATTTATGGTTTTGGAGTCATACCCGGTGGCGCTCCAGGTCCGATTTTATGTTTTTTGGAGGACCACATCTGGAAATGCTCAATTTATTCCTGGCTCTGTGCTCAGGAATAACTCCTGTTGGGACTGGAAGGGCCATATGGGATCCAACTCCAGTTGGTGACATGGAAGGCAAATACATTATTTATTGTACTATATCTCTTGCTCCAGGGTTAGTTGTTGTTATTTTTTTAATATTTTTACATATAAGATTGTGTAGTATTTATCTTTGTCTAATTTCACTTCACATGTGAATATTTAACTATCCCAGCATCAATTATTGAAAGAACTGTCTTCTCTATTGAGTATTCTCTCATCTGTTTTCAAATACTAGTTGATCAAATGCAAGACTTTCGATACAAAATGCAATAACACCCTCTGAATCCAGATTTTGTGTAACTAACATTTTTCTCAAAAGTTCAGAAAAGATCTTTCTCAAATGTGACTACATTATGCATTTATTCATTTCACCTAACAAATTATGACATAGACATATTAGAGACATAACTGGTGTTTTTGTTTGTAAGCACCAGTGATGGAACTCAGGACCTCACACATGCAAGGCTTGTGGCTCTTTCCAATCCAGAAAATATAATGGAGAGGGAAACTGACCTCATGAATTTTAGTCAAATAAGATAAAAGACTTAATTTTTTTTTTTTTGGTTTTTGGTTTTTGGGCCACACCCGGTAACGCTCAGGGGTTACTCCTGGCTATGTGCTCAGAAGTTGCTCCTGGCTTGGGGGACCATATGGGACACCGGGGGATCGAACCGCGGTCCGTCCTAGGCTAGCGCAGGCAAGGCAGGCACCTTACCTTTAGCGCCACCGCCCGGCCCCAAAAGACTTAATTTTGAGGAGGGGGCGTGAGATCACACTTGAGAATTCTCAGTGCTTGGGCACTGCCTGTAGTGTTAGGGATCAAGATGGGGATGACTGCAGTGCAAAGCAACCACCTTAACCCCTATACTATGTCTCTGGCCCCCAGAAGTAAAATATCAACTAAGAACTACACCAAAGGACCAAAGGGATATACAAGTGGTAAAGAATATGCCTAGTATGTGCAAGATCCTGAATTGATTTAGATTGCAAGATCTCTCCAACCCATAACTACGATCCGTTACTATACAAATGCACATAGACACAGAGAACTCAACTATAATGTATCAAAAAAAAAAAAAGAAAAGATAATAACGTACTGTGTTTGATTCCACGAAGAAGTACTATATGCTTATAATAGAGAATTTAGGATAGAATTAATGCCAGATAGATAGAAGTCAAATTATTATTTAGTAAAAAACGATAACTCTGTAGAGAAAATAACAGATCTGTTACAATATTCCATCACTGTTTTCACCCTGGAGATTTCTTTCACTTTACTTGAATGTTTCTCATTCATTATTTACTTCTTCATTTTGCTCAAGAATATCCTACACAGATTTCTCAGGAAAGGTTGTAACAAAGTACATTTTTGTGGGAAAAACTCCACCTATTCTGTTATATATATATAATGATATATGTGTGTATATATGTCCTTTTCCTATTTGCTTTATTGTTCCTGTGATAACTAGGTAGGAAATGTGTCAGGGATTGCACATGTTATTCTATGTACTGAGGCCATGAGACAGCAATGGCACCTAAAGGAGCGCTTGGGAGGATGAATGATGCTTCAGCATGCCAGAGGCCCAGGTTTGGTCTTCAGCTTACAGGGCCCCAAAAAGCAGTGGACACGAATCATAACTGGGAAATCAGATGGTCTCCCACCTCCCTGGGCCTCCTGGGATCCCTTCTCCCAGGTTTGAACTTCTGTTGTCATTATTCCATGCAGGAGCCATGGCCCAGTTCAGATGGGCTCGGGCCTTGCTCTAGGGACTGTTCCCCCAGTAGCAGCAGATTCTCTTAACCAGCTCTGGAACTTTCTCTGGCTATTGACAGCTTCTCTGACAAGTCTAAATTTTGACTCTGGGGGAGGGGAGGACAACCCAGTTATTTACTGTTGATCATCTCAAAGTTTGCAGGAATAACTGCTGTCTACCTCAGCTACTTCTGGATGTTTATTTATTTATTATTTTGATTGAGAGGGGTGTACCACAACCAGTGGTGCTTAGGACTTAATACTCCTTACTCTAAATTCATGGATCACTCCTAGCAGGCTCTGGGATTAAGTCCAGGTGAGGGCCCTGATCAATAGCACAGTGGTAGGGTGTTTATCTTGCATGCAACTGTCAATCCCCAGTATCCATAAGGTCCCCCAGATTGCCTAGGAGTGATTTCTGAACATAGACCGAGGAATAGGCCCTGAGCGCCTCCGGGTGTGCACCCCCCAAATAAGGAAGAAAAAAAATAATCTTCTGTTGCAAGTCAGCCCCTGAAGAGGTTGACTGATGGAGGGATGGAGGATGAGGTCTTTCCCCTTCAGCTCGGAGCACGTGTCTGCCACCCCGTCCAGCCGACGGTTCTAAGGTGAAACGGCGGGTAAACAGCTCGCAGACAGTCAGGCTTGTGGAAATATTAGCTTTAATCAGTGGACAAGACTGAAGTCCAAAATCTCAGCTTTAGTTCCAGCAAGAAGCCCCTCACCTTCCACAGACCCTTGTTTTTATCTCCCAGAATCAGGTACTACCCAATGGTGGGATCAGATACCAACCAATGGTGGAAGCAGAATCAGGTACTACCCTAGGGTGGGGGCAGAATGCCAGGTCACACCCTAGGGTAGGGCACAATCACCGATCAGGGTAGGGTCAGTAACATAATAATCCCCTAAAATATTTACATACACAACAATCTTCTAAAAAAAAAAAAAAAAACATGTCACCGGTGCAAGGCAAGCTCTCTCCTGCTGTACTATCACTCGGTCCCTAGAATGACTTTCATCTGCTCTTCTGCTTTGTTCTTCTATGTTTCACATGACTGATATCATCCATCCACTATTTGTCTTCCTACTGACTTTTTTTTGTTTTTGTTTTTGTTTGCTTGTTTGGGTCACCCAGTGGTGTTCAGGGTTTACTACTGGGCTGAGCTCAGAAATTACTCCTGGGACTGGAGGAGCTGGAGCGATAGCACAGCAGTAGGGCATTTACCTTGTATGCAGACGACCACGGACAGACCCAGGTTCAATCCCTGGCATCCCATATGGTCCCCTGAGCCTGCCAGGAACAATTTCTGAGTACAGGGCCAGGAGTAATGAGTGCTGCAAAGTGTGGCCCAAGGGGCCGGGTAGGTGGCGCTGGAGGTAAGGTGTCTGCCTTGCAAGCGCTAGCCAAGGAAGGACCGCGGTTCGATCCCCCGGCGTCCCATATGGTCACCCCAAGCCAGGGGCGATTTCTGAGCACATAGCCAGGAGTAACCCCTGAGTGTCAAACGGGTGTGGCCCAAAAACCAAAAAAAAAAAAAAAAAAAAAGTGTGGCCCAAACACAAACATACTCCTGGCTGGGGCTGGAGAGATAGCATGGAGGTAAAGTGTTTGCCTTGCATGCAGAAGGATAGTGGTTTGAATCCCAGCATCTCATATGGTCCCTCGAGCCTGCTAGGAGCAGTTTCTGGGCATAGAGCCAGGAGTAAACCCTGAGCACTGCCTGGTGTGACCCAAAAACTAAAAAAAAAAAAATACTCCTGGCAAGTTTAGGGAATCCTATGAGATGCCAAGGATTGAACCCATGTCAGTTGGATGCAAGGCCAATGCTCTCCTCACTATGCTATCTCCAGCTCCCCTAATGACTTTTTTCCTTTTTGTACTTTGTTGCGAGTTACATCCCGAGCCCCAACTTATTTCATTTAGTATAACACTGAATCAGCCTGATTTAAAAACACAACACAACACAACACAAAACAAAACAAAAAAACGGCAACACTGAAGTCAGAAGAAATATAGCTGAGCAATAGTACGGGGTAGGGTGTTTGCCTTTCATGCCACCAATTTGGGTTCGAGATCTGACATCCTGTATGATCTCCCAAACACCACCAGGACAGATTCCTGATTGCAAAGCCAGGAATAAGCTCTTTTGGGGCATGCTCCCCCGCAAAAAAATAACCAACACAAAACAAAAAACAAATTCAGGCTCCTGCCAAGTATGTACTTAGTCTGTGACCTACCTCACTAGTTCTAAACTTATTATTTATTTTTAATGGTTTTTGGGTCACACCCAGCAGCACTCGGGTTACTCCTGGCTCTATGCTCAGAAATCACTCCTGGCAGGCTCCAGGGACCATATGGGATGCAGGGATTCGAACCACCATCCTTCTGCGTCTAAGGCAAACACCTTACCGCTGTGCTATCTCTCCGGCCCCTAACTTAACTTATTTAAATGATGAAAGAATTCAGAGTACTGGAGGGATGGAAGGGAAGGTGCTTATCTTGTACATGACTCCTTTCACATACCAAGTATGTGTCAGGTGTGATCCCTTAACTCAACTGAGTATGGCTCAATCAAAGGCATGAAAACAAAGACACAAGAAAGCAAAATCCTATCGGCTATAAATAAACCTAAGAGAAGATGCTCCATTTCACTCAGATAGGAAAGTATGTTATGATCACACTGAGATCATAGTCCTTATGGATCCAGATGGGTGAAACCAAGACCAGAAACTAAAATCAAGTGACCTTCGTGAGACACTTATATTACTTGCAATGTAATAGAGGCTAATTCGTTGTTCGTTTTATTTTGGGGTCACACCTAGCATTGGTTAGGGGTTATTCCTGGATCTGAAGGCTAATGTGGCAACACTGGACAACATTACAGATGTGAGAGTGTCTTGGTTCAGAAATGGCACTGGCAGAATTCATCCTATACACACACACACACACACACACACACACACACACACACACACACACACACACACACACACACTCTGATCAAGGGATACTAGAAGGGTAGTCTGAAAAAGAGTGAAGGTGCCAGAGCACTGGTCTTGTACTCAGCCAACCCAGGTTCGATTTCCAGACCACAGATGGCTCCCCAAGCACCTCCAAGAGTGATCCCCAAGCACAGAGTGCTGAGTGCTGTCGATTGTTTCCACCATACATGCACACAAACACACACACATCCAAGAAAAGGATGCTGCTACAATGGGGAGCAGTGCCCAGAATCCAGTGTTACAGGACTCCCCATGCTTGCATATAAGGCCCAGATCTGCCCACTGTCATTATCTCTGGGTGGAGAACAGTGTCTGGAGCCAAGTAGCAATAACAAAAACTAAAATGTGTGGAATTAAGCAAATGCCTGGGCATGCTGGGTTGTTTTGGCTTTTGCTTACAGATTCACAAGAGGCCTTCTGCCGTTGGCATTCTAAATTCTTTGTTTCCTGAAGGTGTCTACTAGCATCTGTCTATGTTGTATCCACCGTTTCCGATATTAAACATAGCTACTATTCTACAATCATGTAAGATCTTCCTGTAAAGGTCACCCAGAAGACCTGTGACTAGGGCTTGATAGCAGAGTACCTGCTTTGCATGCTTATGGCCAGGAGTTATTTGCCTGGGGAGATAATTCTGGGGATGAGGTGCTTGCCGTGCATATGCCTTATCCTGGTCTGATCCCTTGCACCACATATGGTCCCCCACAAAAATCATAGGTATAGAAGAGTAGGGGAGATGCCTCAGAGGACATGCTTGCTGGAATCCAGAGTTGTAATCCCAGCATTGTCAGGAGCAACCCCTGAGAATGAAAGTTCCATACCTCACAAGCATTTGCATAAGCAGAGCTCAGGCCTCAATGAGCACTGTGACTGGTGTGAGACCACCACAGTCAGGCATGTGTTCAACCCCCATCATTGCAATAGCAGCAACAGCAATGCAGAAGTGGGGTGGGAATGAAAAATAAATGGGTCTCAGAGCGATCATACAGAGGGGAGAGCACTTGCCTTGCACGTGGCTGACGTGGGTTCCACCCTGGCATCCCATACGGTCACCCAACCCCATGAGGAGTGATTGGTGAGCAAAGAGCCAGGAGTAACCTCTGAGCACTGCCAGGTGTGGCCCAGAAACAAAAGAAAAGGAAAAGAAATATAGCACCAATAGTAGTTTAACATCTCAAATTCAAGTTTTGCATGCAAGAGATCCAAGTTCCAACCCTGAGTCCTGCCAGGAGTGATCCTTGAGTACAGAGTCAAGAATAGCACCTGATTGTATGACTGAAACTCAATCACGAACAACTTTGCAATTGTGGAAAGAAAATAAAAGAAAAACCCAACTGTATTGTAAACAACCTTGTAACCTTGGATCCAGGGATCATTCACAGGGAATCATATTCAGTGCTGTGATTTGTCACATTCAAGGCAAAACCTTACTATCTTTTCAGCTCCTTAATTTTTGTTTTTATTTCAGGTAAAAAAAAATATACTGGAATAGAATCAAGTTCAGGCCCAGCATCAGACACTCATATAAGTAACTACAATAGTCAAGTTACTATTTCAATGTGGGAAGAGAGGTTGATTTATTCAATAAATCCTAGGGTGACAAGTGTTAAGTCATTCATTTAAAAGAAATGCATTTAAATTCCTAGCTCCAAAAATGTTCACCTTCAAATCTAAGATCTATGGGCCAAGGAGATAGGTCAAAGGTAGGTCTCAAGCTTTGCCCATGAGAGGCCTTGGTCTATTTTCCACACCAACTCCTGAGTACTGTGCAGGAAGTAGTCCCTAAGCACCACTAGTGTGGCCCTAAAATTAATATAATATAGAGGCTAGAGCACTAGTACAGCAGATAGGGCATTTGCCTTGCATTACTTCTCCGGGTGGTCCCAGTGAATTCTCCAGTAGTGCCATTGCTTTGGGTTTTTATGCTCATTTCCAGTGGTGCTGAGCAGACCAAGTTATCAGGTCCCACAAGATCAAAACCTGGATTCCTGTATGCAAAGGATATATATTCTGTCTACACTTGAGCCATCTCCCAGGCCCAAAAATGTTTGGATTTTAGCACCAATGACATAGAAGCATGCCTAATGACTGAATAAGGATTCTAAGAAATGCCTTCCTCAGGAAGGCTCACTCATTTGCTGTGGCTTGGATTGGAACTTGTGCTTTTTCTTATAATTTACTTTATTAACTCAACTTTACAGGGCAAATTCCTTTTTGTTTATGATGCTGGGGCTGCTCCCAATAATGAATTCCAGGGAACCTGAAGAGCTGAGGAATAGGGCCAGGCCCCAAACATGTATAACCTATATTCAGCCCCTGGGGCTACCTCTCCATTCCTCAAAACACTTTTCTCTCTCTGTATTCACCCCAATTCTGCCAAATAATTAAAATAAAATTCATTCATTTGCAAATTCAGTTTTGTTCTAGTAAACTCAGTCAGTTATTTTATAAAAGCATAATTAGAACAGAGAACATCATTTCAGTTCTTCGACTTAGCTTCCTTAAACGTTTTTCTTTTGTTTTTTTGAAATTATTAAATTTATTTTTGGATTCATTAACTAAAGATCAATGTTAAACTCATTTTAAGAAACAGTTTAGGAGGTAGGGTGCTTGCCTGGCATGCTGCAGGCCCAGGTTCAAAATTTCTAGTTGGGGTCCGGAGTGACAGCACAACTGAGAGGGCACTTGCTTTGAACATGGCTAACCCAGGCTCAATTCTTGATACCCCATATGGTCCCCTGAGACTACTAGGAGTTATTCCTGAGTGCAGAGTCAGGGATAACCCCTGACCACTGTCAGTTGTACTCCCAAATCCCTCTCCCAAAAAAAAAACAAAGAAAAATTTCCAGTTGGAATCCCCTGCACTGTATATGTTCCCTCAAGCACCTCTAGAGGAACAGCACAAAGAGGTTGAGGAGGTGGGTGATGAATCCAGGACCCAACTTTGATCTCCCATGAGCCAGAACAGAGTAGAAGCTTTAGAGGCAGAAAGGAAGGCTGAAGTCCAGCCTCTAGTTGAAAATCTTTAACCCCTAAAACACTTGAGGCAGTCTTGAAAACCCTCCAAATCTCGAGACCCAGAACCCACTGAGCTGACCGCCTGAAGCACAGGCCACTTCATACTGTGGCTGGGGACACAGAAAAAGCCAACCCCAAAATCTCAAGTCATTCAATCTAGCCCGAATAGTGAGGTTTGAAAACTATCTTCTGTCCCCCTTCTTCCCTTTTGTTGTTGATGTTGCAATGATGGGTTGCCCACATGCCTTGGCTGTGATTTCAGACATCACATCTGTTTGCGATGCTTGCCAGGGGTCATGCCTCCAGGCTGCAGGGCTACAGTGCTCCAATATCCTCTAATGACGCCCACAGGGTCAAGCAGGCCCCCATCTCCTTCCCACATCTGCAACCCTAGAAATCATTGCAATGTCTGGGGCCACACACAGTAGAGTAGTTCAGAACCTATACTATACCACTTGTGGTGGCATCTGGGGCACGAACACACAACCTGCATGCCTGCAGCTGGGGTTCTAAACCACTGTACTTGTTATCTACTTATCATGTACTTGCTTATCTACTTGTTCAAAAGAAGGCCAACACCTCTCCAGCTGACAGCCAGAGAGAGTGATCAGAAGGATTTGGACCTTGCTTTGCATGTGGACAACTCAGGTTCGGTCCCCAACACTGCATAACATCCCCTGACCTCTGCCAGGAGTGAGCTTGTGCCCTCCCAAACATAATCAAACTTCTTTATTGATCCCCCAACAAGAACAAAAGAAAATTCAAACATTTTACAGCAGCAAATTGTTGGGGGTACAGAAACCACCCTGTGTCCTTCTGAGGCCAGAGGATTCATCAGACAAGCAGCAGACAGATAAGACAAACATTATTCATGACGTACAAACTTCCTGTGTACAGGGAGAGGCTGAAAACTTGAGTCATCCCACACTTGGTCTCAGATGCTATCTTGAAACAACTTCAGCTACTGAAGGACATTGGGAAGAGAGGGAAGGTGACCAGGAAAGACCCAGCCAAACAGGTTCTGGGGGCCAGGGATGTGACTCAAAGGGCAGTGCCGAGGCCTTGTTTGGGTTCCTCTGATCACCTGGCGCCTGTGGGTGTAAGCCCCTGATGGTGGCTCCTGAGCTTTAAATGAGCCTTGAGCATTTACAGCTTGTGAATCTGGGACAATGAAAATGAGAGCAGGACAGAGACAGAGACAAAGAGAGACCGAGTGTCACGTTTAGTGTCTTTCAAAGTTCACCTTCATTCTCCCTTCAGAGCCTCCCTCCTTGAAATCAACCTTTGTCCAAAGACATATTTGAGCATGGCTGATCTTCTCTCCCCTCCACTGTGTGCTTTCTACTTGCAAAGAAGTCAGCATCTGTGCATGGAAAGGGGAATGTAAGACCTGATTAACAGTCCCTTTCTGTTATTCTTGGGTTGGTTACTAGTGTGCAGGGAAGGTGGGCACATCCAGCTGTGCTCAGGGCTTACTCCTGGCTCTGTGCTCAGGGATCACTCCTGGGAAGTTATGGGATGCAGGAGATCAAACCTGGGTCTGCCACATGAAGTCCAGCACCTTCACCACTGCATGATTGCTCCAGCACTGTGAGTCTTGTGTGGTCTTGTGTGTAAAGCTGAAATATGGACACAAGAGACTATAAAATCAATTAATGTTAGTGAGCACCAGTCTGAAAATATGGCTTTAGTGATTTTCAGTCTCTGTTGTCATACTAATACAATAAGTAGTACATTTTCCCTTTCCTAACCAGATGTGCAAGAAACATTTTTTTCCAATTGTAAATGCTAGTTTTCAAAAACAGTAATCAACACACATGACCTTATGAGCAAAGTAAAAGGGAGATCATGGATGCCTCAAAGTCTTTGTGCCCCAAGGGAGGCTCTTTCCACAACTGAAGCCTAGGTACCTCCATTTTCTCTGTTCAGGCTGAGTTGTCCTTGGCAGAAGAGATGACCCAACCTCTTTGTTCTGAGGCCACACCTATCCCCTCTAAGCACCATTTGCAGAGAGGGTATTT
Organism: Suncus etruscus; assembly: GCF_024139225.1. Taxonomy (NCBI): domain Eukaryota; kingdom Metazoa; phylum Chordata; class Mammalia; order Eulipotyphla; family Soricidae; genus Suncus; species Suncus etruscus. The sequence goes on from NC_064849.1 coordinate 20,704,988, forward strand.
TAGGGAACCCAGGAAGCTATCTCAGTCTTGTTATCATTCCTGCCTGCTCTTGAAATATGAGGGCACGAGAAACATCCAGGTAACCTCCAATGTACCTCTTTCTCCACTTCCTGTTTGGTTTTGGGCCACACCCAGCAGTACTCAATGTTTACTCCTGGCTCTGGACTCAAGAATTACTCCTCAGGGCCGGTGAGGTGGCGCTAGATGTAAGGTGTCTCTGCCTTGCAAGCACCCCCGGCATCCCATATGGTCCCCCCAAGCCAGGGGCAATTTCTGAGCGCTTAGCTAGGAGTAACCCCTGAGCATCAAATGGGTGTGCCCCCCCAAAACAAACAAACAAACAAACAAAAAAGAATTACTCCTCTTGGTGCTCAGGAGACCATGTGGAATGCCAGGGATCGAACCCTGGTAAGTCTCTTGCAAGGCATGCATCCTACTGGCTGTACTTCCATTCCAGTCCCTCTGCTCATCCTGTGGGGATCATTCAGCCCCTGGTGCTTCAATTAGGAACTTAACTTTATAATTGGGAGTTAGGTTTGGCTAGGCCTGGCCCTATGCTCAGGAGTGACACCTGGCTATGCTCAGGGACCATATGGGGACATAAAGGTTTGAATCTGCCATAGTGAAAGTTGCAACTGCATGCAAAGCAAGTTCCTGTCCTCTGGCCTGAGGAAATGGACTTTTTTGATAGGGGCAGGGTTTGGCCACATGAGGCAGTGCTTGAGTCATGCCCAATGGAAAACCATGTGGTGCCTGAAATTAAACTGAGGTCAGCCATCTGCAAGGCAAGAGTTTAAAATCCTGTACTCAGTGGCTAGAGAAATTGTATACAGTGGGTAGAACACTTGACTTGCACATGGCCCACCCAGATTTGATCCCTAGTATTCCATACGTTCTCCTGAGGATCACCAGGAGTGATTTCTGATTGCAGAGTAAATTCTGGCATCGTCAGGTGGGGCCCCAAAACAAAAACAAAACAAAATTTTAAAAATAAAATATAAAGGCCAGAGCAATAGCACAGCACCAGGGCTTTTGTTTGCCTTGTATGTGGCCAACCTAGGACAGATCTGATTTTGATCCCTGGCATCCTATACGGTCTTCTAAGCCTGCCAGGAGCAATTTCTGAGCACAGAGCCAGGAGTAACCCGAGTGCTATTGGTGTGGTTCAAAAACCAATAAATAAATAAGCAAATAAATAAATGAATAAATCCTGTACTATCTTTTTTTCTGTACTATCTTTTTAGTACCTAGGAAATTTATATCTGTTTTGATAGATTTTGGGTCACACAAGTGTTCCATAGGGGGCTACTCCCAGCAGGATGCTAGGGGTTCTCTTCACAGTGTTTAAGGAGCCAGGCACTCCTAGAAACTGAACCCCATAGTGCCATGCATGAACTGAAGCTCAGAGAACTATTCCCTGGCTCTCTGCTGAGTCTATGACCTTTACCTTCAAAATGCTGGAGGGAAAAGGCTAAGGACATTTCCTGTGAATCAGAGTCAGCAAGTTCTTTTGGTTGTTCTGTTTTTGGTTGTGATTTTTGCACCACACCTGGTAGGTCCTCAGGGCTTACTCCTAGCTTTGATCATTGCTGGTAAAACTCTGGGATCCTATGGAGTACCTGGGATCTAGTGTGGCTTGGCCACTTATGGCTAAACAAGTCCCTTCCCCATCCCCACTATATTATCTCTCCCACCCACTGAGTGTTCATTTTATCTAAGCACTCAGAATCTCCCCTCCCTGAAACTCCCCAGGGCTTGTCTCACCTTCAGAGAGCTGGGAGATGGATTCTCACAATCCACTAAGCCCCCCAACTTTCACCTCCCTGCCCCTGTTCTCCAACCCAGGTCTGGGTTTTTGAATTAAAAAAACAACAACAACAACAACAACAAAAAACTTTTGGGTCCGGAGAGATAGCACAGCCGTATTTGCCTTGCAAGCTGCCGATCCAGGACCTAAGGTGGTTGGTTCGAATCCCGGTGTCCCATATGGTCCCCTGTGCCTGCCAGGAGCTATTTCTGTGTGTGCTTTTTTTTTTTGGTCACACTCGGCAGTACTCAGGGGTTTTTCCTGGCTCCGTGCTCAGAAATTGCTCCTGACAGGAACGGGGGACCATATGGGACGCCGGGATTCGAACCGATGACCTTCTGCATGAAAGGTAAACGCCTTACCTCCATGCTATCTCTCCGGCCCGAAGGAGCTATTTCTGAGCAGACTGCCAGGAGTAACCCCTGAGCACCGCCGGGTGTGGCCCAAAAACCAAAAACAAAAAAACAAAACTTTTAATTTGGTTTTGGGGCTATACTTGGCAGTGCTGAGGACTTTCTCCTGGCTCTGCACTCAGGAATAATTTCTGATGGCGCTTGGGGACCATATGGGGTGCCAGAGATAGGACCGAGTTTGGCCACTTGCAAGACAAAGGCCCTCCCCACTATATTAGACACCATCTGGGCTTTCAGAATATAAGCCTTGCCTAGTCGTGGGAAACTCCCCGCTAGTTAAGAGAGAAAGCCAAGTTCAAAGGTAAGCAAATAACGGGGGAAATAAGGTAGGTGAGAAAATTCAAGGAGAGGGCCTCTAGGAAACCCAGAAGTTTGTCTGTTATGAGTACATCAACTTTTAAATGTGTAATACTTAAGATAATTTATGAAATGTTGGGGTTGGGCAGAAGATACTTTCTTGGAAAAAAAAACTATAAATGAAACACATTTCTTTTTTGGCCATTTGGATAAGGGTGTTTGCCTTGCATGTGACTGATCTAAGTTCCATCCCCAGCATCCCATGTGGTCCTCTGAATACCACCAGGAGTGATTCCTGAGTGCAGAGACAGGAGTAATCCCTGAGCATCGCTAGGTATGACCTCCCCTCAAAAGAAAAACTTTACAAAACAAATAATAAAGAAACAGAATCTTAAACCAGTGACTCAGGAATGAACACTCCTGCTGGAGGGGCCCCAAGCAGCTGCTGCCTTATAAGGTAAGGTCTGAATTTAGTGTTAGGGCTTACAATAGGTGATCTTGTGTGGAGTCCTGGCAGCTCTGTGATTTCTGGTGCCACGCCACAGTTAGGGGGTGTGAGCACACCAACAAAGTGATGTGACCATGAAAAGCACCTCAACTGTGAACTTGCCAAGCTGGAAGCAAGGCTCCTTAAGAATGCACTTCTCTGGGGTGGGTTCTAGGCCTCTTGGCTCACCAAGGACAGTTGAGATGACCCTCAAACACCCAGCCAGGAATAATCTTTTGAACAGAGCCAGGTGTGGCCTGAAACAAACAAACAAACAAAAAAAATAAAGCCACAATTAAAACCTCAAACACTAAAACTAGATAAAGTCGTTTAAAAACAAAAACCAAAAGAAGAGGTTGACTAAATTGTATGGGAGAGAATGTCTTTGGCCAAAATTATAAAAAAAATTTCATACATTCCCAAATTTTGTCACTTTTTACAAATTAAAAATAAAAAATAAAGACAAATAAAGATGTTTCAGTACCGTGGCTAAAGGGAATAAACCTGCTCATGGTGAGCTCTGTTACTAAAAGAAATTGGAAGGCACCAGCCCGGAAGTGCCATTCCCATCAAGGACTGCAGGAGGCTCCAGGCAGCCCTGAAGGGCACTACCACAGGAATGTGTGTGAGCACTGCAGTTGGTGTCCAAGCCCTGGGGAACACTAGGCAAGCTAAAGGAGTACAGAGCTGGGCAAGCACCTCAGTCAAATGAGAGTGCACCACCACCCTAATGTGCAAGCCCTGAAGAGAACTCCAAAGTGCAAACTGCAGCCAGGAATGTATGCCATCCTCAGCCATCACATCATCATCAGTGACAACAACAATAAGGGTGAGGGGAATTAAAGAAACTGTAGTAGATGCCACTGTCCCCGAGTGACTCATCCATACACTGTCATTGCCTCGTTTCTCTTCCTTTAAAGGTTTTCAATGGGGAGAGCAACTAGGAGTCCTTTCTACCTGCTAGATTTCTACCTGCTTCCTGATTCATAAGTCACTTAATAAAGATTCTGTGAGCGTTCGAATGTGTGCCCATGGGGCCACAGGGATTATAGTGGATGAGGCACTTACCTTGTACATAAACAACTGCAGTTTGATCCCTAGCACTCGCTATTGGCCTCTGAGCCCCACCATGAGTAATCCATTGAGCCCAGAGTGAAGAGTAAGCTCTGACCCCAAGGGTGTGGGGCGAGTCCTTCTCCAGAAAACAAACAAGCAAATGTAAATTGTTATATTTTAACACATCCATGACCACCCACAATACAAGCTTTGATTCCAGTTTTGTGGCAGTATATACGAGGTTCCATTCCCAGGCTCAAGTTTAATGACTGATGAAACTCCCTTTCTGGAAGGGAGCAAAAGATTTGAACTCTAGATCTTTCCTGATTTCCAGTAGCTGACTTCTAACCTCCACCACTTGCCCTTACCTCTCCTGATGACCTCTTCCCCTCTCGCTCTAAACGTTTGACTCTTGTTTTTGGTTTCATGTTCTAATTGACTCACTTGAGCTATTCACCACTTTGGAAGGGGAAGGAATGGGGGATTCCTGGTTGGCTGAGTCTAATGTGGCCCCAATTTATCAAATGCAAATTACATACACACACAACAACAACAACAACAACACAACATAGACTACAGGAACTGAGAGATACCTCAATAGGCTGTATAGTACAGATTTTCATGTGGAAGGCCTGGGTTTGAATTCTCATCACATGGATGAGATTCCACTCAGCACTTGTAAGTATGGCCCTTAAACAAAAAACTAAAAATAACAAAACAGCATAGAGTGTTGCTTGCAAACTCCCCCACTTCCTGCTTTGACCCTCTTAGAAATCATTCGCCACACATGTTGCTGGAGGTCAAGTGTATTCCAGACTATTCTCTGTCTGTGATGCCCTTGCTTTCCATTCTGTCCCATTATCCCATATTCCCACCATCCCAGGTCTTGGCTTTGTTAAACACATCAGTACCTGAAGTCCTCTCCCCACCAGATGCAGGTGGCACTCCATTCTGCTTACACAGCAGCCCTCAACTATTCCTACTCCATTGGGGCCTTTTATGAAGGGAAAGACACATAAATGGAACCTACTTTCAGTTTAGAGTTTGGATCACTCCTGAAGGGGATCAACTGACGTTTAGTGCTGGGGATTGCTTTCATCCTAGCTACCACATGCAAAGTCTATACCCTAGCTTTCTGAGCTTTCCCCAGCTCTTATTAATTTTAATTTGCTCAGCGACCACTCCTAGCTCAGTGCTCTTGCCTGCAGCAAACAGAATTCTTGGCATTGTCCCTCCAAGAAATACCTGAGGGTCCTTATAAAATGTCATCAACTGAAAAGTAAATTTGTCTCTTGTCCCTTGGGCAAGGGTCCCCATAAAAAAAAAAAAAAAAGAAATACCTGAGGACAGAGAGATAGCACAATGGTAGGGCATTTGCCTTGCATGCAGCTGATCCAAGATGGACGGTGGTTCAAATCTTGGCATCCCATATGGTCCCCCATGCCTGCCAGGAGTGATTTCTGAGCGCAGAGCCAGGAGTAACCCCTGAGCACCACCGAGTGTGACCCAAAAACAAAACAAAACAAATAAAGAAATATCCTTATGGTTATGATATTACCACAAAATCACTTTTCGGAGAATGAGTGATCGTGTTTGGTTAAGTAAAAGTTAACATTTGAAGTATTTAATCATACTGAATACATAAAAGTAATTAAGACTGGTTTAATGGCGGCTGATTTCAGAGCAGAAAGAGGTATTGTTCAAATACAAAAGGGCAACTCCGCTTGTTTTTCACCTATTCTGGAAATGCTGTGAGAACAGGTGGGTTGAGATCCTGGAGATGAAGATGACAGGAGTCTCATGTCCTGTTACAAGGCCATAAAGGAGGGAACCATTCAATGCTACAAGGGGGGTGTCAATACTCTGAAGTCTGGGCCTCCACCTACTTCTAATCAAGTCAGCAAGCAAGCTAAATAAATAAAAGAGAGAGGTAGGCAGATCTGATTTAAAATTTTTAATTTGTAGGGCCAGAAAGATAACTGAGTGGTGCTAGCCTTTCATGCAGCTGAACCCAGGTTTGATCTTCAGCATCCCAAATGATCCCCCAAGCATTGCCAGTGGCCATTCCTAAATGTGGAGCCAGGATTGACCCCATAAGCACTGCTGGGTGTGGCTCCAAAACCAAAAATATTAAATAAATTTTTTTGGGGGGGAAGTGACTATAATAAACAACTGCAGGAGAAAATAGATGAGGAGTCACACCCTTTCAGTTTGTGTGTGTGTGTGTGTGTTAAAGTAAAATAGTCTTATTTAGAGAAATATGGGGCTAATCATCAGGGAGAAGCAAATCAAAACAACAATGAGGTACCATCTCACACTACAGAAACTGTGACACATCACAAAAAACAAGAACAATAAATGCTGGCGGGGATGTGGAGAGAAAGGAACTCTCATTCACTGCTGGTGGAAATGCCATCTAGTCCAGCCTTTATGTAAAACAAAATGGAGATTCCGGGGCTGGGCGGTGGCGCTAAAGGTAAGGTGCCTGCCTTACCTGCGCTAGCCTAGGACGGACCGCGATTCGATCCCCCGGCATCCCATATGGTCCCCCAAGCCAGGAGCGACTTCTGAGCGCATAGCCAGGAGTAACCCCTGAGCGTCACGGGGTGTGGCCCAAAAACCAAAAAAAAAAAAAAAAAAACCAAAAAAAAAAACAATATGGAGATTCCTCAAAATCCTGGAAATTAAGCTACCATATAATCCAGCTCCTAGGAACATACCCTAGGAACACACACACACACACACACACACACACAAAATACAAAAATGCCTTCCTCACACCTATATTCATTGTAGCGCTATTTACAATAGCCAGAATCTGGAAACAACCAAGATGCCCTTCAACAGATGAATGGCTAAAGAAACTGTATACCACAGTATATACAATAGAATATTACATAGACTATATAATATATACAATAGAATATTATGCAGCCGTCAGGAGAGATGAAGTCAGGAAATTTTCTTATACATGGATGTACATGGAATCTATTATATTGACTGAAATAAGTCAGAGAAAGAGAAATAGATACAGAACAGTTTTACTCATCTATGGGTTTTAAGAAAAACAAAAGACATTACTGTAATAGTACCCAGAGACAACAGAGATAAGGGCTGGAAGGACTGGCTCTCAATGTGAAGCTCACCACATACAATGGTAAGTTTAGAGAGATGACTACACTATCATGACAAAGTTAATGAGTGAGAGAAGTAGAATGCCTGTCTCTAATACAGGCAGGGGGTGGGGAAGGAAGGAGATGGGGGGCATTGGTGGTAGAAAAGTTGCACTGGTAAAGGGGGGAGTGTTTTTTTTTATGACTGAAATCCAACTCCAATTATGTATGTAATCATGATGCTTGAAAGACAGAAAGACAAAGAAAGAAAAAGAAGAAAGAAAGGAAGAAAGAAAAAGAAAGAAAGAAAGAAAGAAAGAAATAAAGAAGAAAGAAAGAAAGAAAGAAAGAAAGAAAGAAAGAAAGAAAGAAAGAAAGAAAGAAAGAAAGAAAGAAAGAAAGAAAGAAAGAAAGAAAGAAAGAAAGAACAAAGGAAATTCAAAAAAGAGAAAAATATAGAGGGGAGAAAGAGGGACAGAGAGAGAAGGGGAGAAAGGGAAGGGGAGAGATGTTCAAGAGAGGAGAACCCAGAGGGTTCCCAAAGGGGAACCAGGGCAAGTCTTGACTGAGTAGTGTGTCAATGTCCAAGGCAGAGCATGAGCTGGAGCCACCCCTTTTCAAGGTCAGGATCTTAGGGTTAGGAACATGCATTGCTATGAGTGGATCAATCTTATTTCTTCAGAAAGAAATTAAGCTTTTTGTTTTGTTTTGGGGTCACACTCGGCAGCGCTCAGGGGTTACTCCTGGCTCTATGCTCAGAAATCACTCCCAGCAGGCTCACAGGACCATATGAGATGCCGGGATTCGAACCACTGACTTTCTGCATGCAAGGCAAATACCCTACCTCCATGCTATCTCTCTGGCTCCAGAAATTAAGCTTTGTATACCCCAGACAATAAGTAAACAAAGCAAAAACAATAATAAATAACTCTCCATTGAGGTGAGAAAGAAAAGCCATAGAGACAGACCTTGAGGAAGGAAACTCTTTTTTTTTTTTATAATTTTTTATTTTTCATTATGAGAACAAAGATGCAAAGAAAGAGGACAAGGTAAAGTTACAGTGGAAGGACAATCACCCATAACATAATTCTCAGAAGTCCCCTTGCTGATATCTTAACTTTGAAATTTCAGCCAAAGAACATTAAGATAAATAAGACAGAATCCATGTACAATTACTTTGTCCCTCAAGTCCCCAGATTGTAACACATTATAATATTTCTTTTTTTTAATATAATTTTTATTTTGATCATAGTGGCTTACATATTGTTGACAATAATATTTTAGGTACATATTTACATAAAATCAGGGGGGATTCCCATCCCCAAATTGTCCTCCCTACACCTCCGTTTTTGTCCTACCTCCCATTTCCTCTTCCCTCACCCCCAGGGCAGCTAGAATATGTGGTCCCCTCTGTATCTAACCTACTACTTAGTAGTCTTGCATCAGTTTGGTCTTGATGCCTCCCTTATTTCCCCCTCTAAGTGGGGGCAGGGCTAGCTAGTTCAAGTTGCGTGGTTTTGCCTGAAAAAGAGAAAATAAATAAACTGGGGTAAGAGTCTAATACCCCGAAAATGGGCAGAATCCTTCTAGAGGTTCTCATCATCGATTTGGGAAATGAAGGAGAAAAAGAAGGTGAAACACTCCACCAGTACCAAAAGAAGTGTCAAATATCCAGTGAGGACTCCAGCTATATCGATAAGCACCACAAAAAACAGATAAAAAACAAAACAAAACAAACAAAAAACAAACAAAAACAAACAAACAAACAAAAAAACATGCCGTGGTCTTGAAATAAGAAACATGGCGTAGCACATAACGAAAGAAAAGAAAGGAAGAGAAAAAAAAATAAGAATAATTGGGGACAACAATTTCAATAATCACATCCAAACAGAGAAATCAACCAAAATAGCTAGGTAAATAAAAATAATAATAACGATAATAAATGAAGGTAAGATATATATATATATATATATATATATATATATATATATATATAAATAAAAATAACCAAGGTTTTGTGTTTTTTGTATTTTTGGTTTTTTTCCCTCCTGCCCTGGCACAGTAAATATTGGGGTCATTTGAAAAGGAATTCACTTGCCCTATGAGATATGGGGTTTCTCCGTCCTTGGAGTATACTGTCATGGGATCAGCTCTAGTCTTTGCTCAGGATCATTACTCTCCTGGTGGTGGTTTTTTTTTTTTTTTTTTTTTTTTTTTTTGGTGTGTGGAAGACTTCTGCTCTGTCCAGGGTGATACAATCAGAGCTCTGTGTTTAGAGGTCTCAGTATCTGTACAGATCCTGAGGTGGGACTGATGGTGAAGTCAGTCTTTGTGAATCTAGAGGATCTGTTACCTCAGTGCCATTTTAATCCATCTTCTGTGGTTGGTGATCTTGGTCTTTGTACTAAACCTAGGATGGCATATAGGACAGCGTCTTTCTTTGTGCTTCCAGAAGCCCCTTTCCGTTACAATTGTCTCTGCCGGACCTTTGGAACTGGGGATCATGCTTATTGTGCAGGTCTTAGTTCAAACCCTAGGCTAGGGCTTTTTTATTGGTCTCAAGATGTATACAGTCTGGTCGTGGTTCTAGCAGCCAGTCATCTGTAAATCACGATCTTGGCTTTTGGACCTACAGCACACAAGGCGATCTAAAGCCATAAAACTTACGTAACTCCTTAAACATTACAGGCATAGTATTTTTCTACATTTCCATGTACATGCATATTAGCTTAAGTTAACCTCAAATTTTAAGTGGGTTCTTTTTAAGGATTAGAGTCAAAGGAGCACAGTAAAAATGGTGTTAGAGTGGCAATTGTTGTTTGCATAGGCCCACCAAAATATGAGAGGCATGGAAAGGAATAACCTTGGCCTAAATACAAAGAGACCCGACCCCTGAAGTTTCCTGGCACAAGACCAACTCTAGGCTCCAGGCAAGCTAGATCGTCCAATCCAAGACATTGCCTGTAGTCCCAACACACTTTTATTTTTCACATAGTCTCTGTTGTTGGTATCATGTTTCTGTATTAAAGATCCTGGAATCTGCATATCCTACATTGAAGTCAGGATGTGGAGCGTCCTCTCCTTTCACCTCACAATCAAAGGGCAATGCAGGGAGCCCTGTTCTGTAAGCAGGTCGTTGTTGTTGTTAAGTCTTCTCAGCGTTAAGGGAAGTCTCTTTTGAGCAGGTCGATGTCTGAGCAGTGTAGGGTCTCCCGTGGTAGAGGATTATTTCCAGGTGATGTTATAGACAAGCCTGGATGTTTCGTGGATGGCTTCCCTGGTTCAGGGGTGAATGGAAAATGCCCTTTCTTCTGAGGTCTGTGCCAGGTTGTTATGTCAATGTTCAGGGTGTAAGGTCCCTTTGCACTACAAGATTTGTGTGTTCCAATCTCTATTAGATAGGATCTTATTTGTATGTATAGTATTTTCCCATTTTAATGTGCCTATGCAAAAAAGGAGCAATGCCACGTGGTGTTATTGGCGCATATGGGGGCCATAAGAACAAGTCCAACTGATTCCCATGATATGGTTCAATCATAAGCATTAAACTGGGGGACCCTTTCACCAAAATTCCTTGTTAAACAGCTCATAAAGAGAAGATAAAAAGTGGTTAGAATCGTCACTGTATAAGACAACATTTAGTAAGAATTATAGCTGTCAGAGAAAAAACACAAAATATTCTAAAGAAATTCATGTCCATTTTATGTATCTTGAAACATTGGGGTTGTTGCACACAATGCTCGGCTTTGGGTCTGTGATTAGGATTGTACAGTACTGAAGTTAAAAAGAGTAATGTAGGGCCCGGAGAGATAGCACAGCGGTGTTTGCCTTGCAAGCAGCTGATCCAGGACCAAAGGTGGTTGGTTCGAATCCCGGTGTCCCATATGGTCCCCGTGCCTGCCAGGAGCTATTTCTGAGCAGACAGCCAGGAGTAACCCCTAAGCACCGCCGGGTGTGATCCAAAAAAAAAAAAAAAAAAAAAAGAGTAATGTAGGTTAGTGACGTTTGGGGGCGTTAGAGAGTTAAGGAGTAAAAAAGAGCTTTGTAGGGTTGTGGGATAGGGCAGAATGAACATTCTGGATACGCAAAACATAACATAAAGATAAGGAATACTCTTACTGTTTTTTTTTTTTTTTTGGTTTTTGGGCCACACCCGTTTGACGCTCAGGGGTTACTCCTGGCTATGCGCTCAGAAATCGCCCCTGGCTTGGGGGACCATATGGGACACCGGGGGATCGAACCGAGGTCCGTCCTACGCTAGCGCTTGCAAGGCAGACACCTTACCTCTAGCGCCACCTTCCCGGCCCCACTCTTTTTTTTGTTTTTTTTGTTTTTTGTTTTTTGTTTTTTTGGGCCACACCCGGTAACGCTCAGGGGTTACTCCTGGCTATGCGCTCAGAAGTTGCTCCTGGCTCGGGGGACCATATGGGACACCGGGGGATCGAACCGCGGTCCGTCCAAGGCTAGCGCAGGCAAGGCAGGCACCTTACCTTTAGCGCCACCGCCCGGCCCTCCGGCCCCACTCTTTTTTTTTTTTTTTTTTTTTTTTTTTTTTTTTTTGTTTTTTGTTTTTGGGCCACACCCGGTAACGCTCAGGGGTTACTCCTGGCTATGCGCTCAGAAGTCGCTCCTGGCTTGGGGGACCATATGGGACGCCGGGGGATCGAACCACGGTCCGTCTCCTAGGCTAGCGCAGGTAAGGCAGGCACCTTACCTCCAGCGCCACCGCCCGGCCCCTCGGCCCCACTCTTAATGTTTAAAGTGCTCGCCGGGGCTTGTGCCCCCCGAGCGATTCTGTAGTTTTTGGATGCATAGGGAGGAATTTCTCACCCCTCCCCCCAGGGCCCGATTAACCAGGCGTGGCCCTGAAGACCCACCTGGTGTGGGGGGATCTCGGTCCCCTGGACTAAGTGAGGAAGGAAACTCTTTTTTTTTTTTTTTTTTGGTTTTTGGGCCACACCCGCTTGACGCTCAGGGGTTACTCCTGGCTATGTGCTCAGAAATCGCCCCTGGCTTGAGGGGACCATATGGGACGCCGGGGGATCGAACCGCGGTCCTTCCTTGGCTAGCGCTTGCAAGGCAGACACCTTACCTCCAGCGCCACCTACCCGGCCCCGGAAGGAAACTCTTATACAGAATCCAAAACTATAGGGCTGGAGAGAGAGTACTGAGGGGACGGTGCTTGCCCTGCATGCAGTCAACCCATGTTCAATCCTCAGCATCCCATATGGGTCACTGTGCACCACTAGGTGTGAATCCAGAGCCAAGAGTAACCTCTGAGCATCACTGGGTATGGCCTCCCAAATCCAAAATTGCAGAGGCAAGGGGCACTTCTTAGGCTGTAGACATAAGCAGAGATCTTGTGAGGTTTACTCAGAGACTCTTTAATATATCTCTAAAGAGAAGGCAAAAAGAGGGGGCCTTGGAAGAGACAACTGAGAGATCACCAGGTTGCTATGTGTGTAGGAAGTACAAATAAAAAATGGGAATAGTGGGGGCCGGGCGGTGGCGCTAAAGGTAAGGTGCCTGCCTTGCCTGCGCTAGCCTTGGACGGACCGCGGTTCGATCCCCCGGTGTCCCATATGGTCCCCCAAGCCAGGAGCAACTTCTGAGCACATAGCCAGGAGTAACCCCTGAGCGTTACCGGGTGTGGCCCAAAAACCAAAAAAAAAAAAAAAAAAAATGGGAATAGAGGGCAGAAGTATAGTACAGCGAGTAGGGCATTTGCCTGGCACTCAGCTGACCTGGGCTCAATCCTCAGACTCTCGCATGGTCCTTCAAGCCCTGTATGGAGTGATTCTTGGGCTCAGAGCCAGGAGTAAATGCTGAGCACCACCAGGTATGTCCCATAAACTTAAAAAGTAGAAAAAGAACTGGAATATATTGTCCACCGAGAAGATGACCTCAGTTCCCAGTACTTTTCAGGAGAAACGAAAAGAAGCTGCCAGTCTGGTCGGCGCCGTTTGTTGGAATCTCCCTCTAAAAGATGAGTCAGTTTTCCTGGCCTAGCTTTGCCTTTACTTGACTTTTACAACCTGCACTGGCCCTGTCTCTTCCTAAACAGTTAGCTGGCAAAACTCTTCATATTTTTTGTTTTTAGGCCAAACCTGAGGTACTCAGAAGTCACTCCTGGCTCTGCACTCAGGAATGACTCCTGGTGGTGCTCGGGGACTATATGGGATGTTGTAGACCAAACATGGATCAACTGCTCGCAAGGGAAGTACCCTACCTACTGTATTACTGCTCTGGCCCCTTCACATTATTTTCCTAATGGTAATAATTTGTAAGAAGAACATCTGGCATCATTTTTTATTTGGGGTGGCCTCCCCAGCAATGCTCCAGGGTGCAAGGATCTCTCCTAACAATATCCTCCTGGTGGTACTATGTTGTGTGGTGCCTACAGGACACTCAGTGCTAAGGGCCAAACTCAGGACTTGGAGCAGCAAGACATGCACTCCCTCCTTTGAGCCATATCCCTGGTTCCAAAGACCTATTACTGGAGTGTCCTTATTATTGGAGATGGTGGGTTAGCCACACCTTCAAGTGCTGAGAGGACTGTATGTGGTGTTGGGAATTGAACCAGGTTGGCCATATGCAAGGCAAATGCATGTGCAAGGCAAACCCCTGAACTCTTTCTTCAACCCCATCATTATATAATTTGTATTTAATTTCTTGGGGAGGGAAATTTATTTGTGAGAGTAAGCCATGCTTCATGCTCAGGGATCACTCCTGGTGGTGCTCTATGTGGTGCCAGAGCTCAAAGTCAGCTCAGTCACAGGCAAGGTAAGCTGTTCTCTCTCTCTCTCTCTCTCTCTCTCTCTCTCTCTCTCTCTCTCTCTCTCTCCTTTCTTTCTCTCTCCCCTCTCTCTTCTTGGTGATTTTTGTTTTGTTTTGTTTTGTTTTGGTTTTTGGGCCACACCCGGCGGTGCTCAGGAGTTACTCCTAGCTGTCTGCTCAGAAATAGCTCCTGGCAGGCACGGGGGACCATATAGGACACCGGGATTCGAACCAACCACCTTTGGTCCTGGATCGGCTGCTTGCAAGGCAAACGCCACTGTGCTATCTCTCCGGGCCCTCCCCTCTCTCTTCTTTCTGTCTCTCTCACCCCTCTCCCTCTCTCTCGGGCCCTGAATTTTATCGCATTTATAATAACAAAGCTGAAAGTAAAAATAGCTCAAATAAGAACAAAACATATGAAGATAAAACTCAAAGCCCAGGACCAGGGAGATGACTCAAAGAGCAAGAATTGCTGCTTTTTGTTGTTTGTTGTTTCTGGGCCACACCAGGTGCTCAAGTGTTACTCCTGGCTCTGAGACTATATGGGATGCTGGGGATTGAATGCAGGTTGTCCGCATGCAAGGCAAATGCCCTACCTGCTGTGCTTATGCTCTAGTCTTGAAGTATTCTTTTTTTTCCTGGAGGCCTAAGTACCATCCTTAGTACCCTAGGGCTCCTGAGTACCACCAGAAGTGACCACTGAGCACAAAGCTGGGAATAGCTCCTGCAACTATCACATATGGTCCAAAAACACAATACAAATCTTAAAATCCCACTTTTAGGTATTAAAATAATATTCTTGCATTCTCCAAATGTTTCTCAGACCCCACAGATATTTGTAGAATATGTGTGCAAAGAATACTTTGCAAAAACATGTTTGCAAAGAGCTTTTCTTGATTTTATTTTATTTTTTTGTGGCCACACCTGGTGGTGCTCAGGGGCTTCTTCACAGTGTTCAGAGTCACTCCTAGTGGACTGGGGATTGATATCCATGTATAAAGCATGAGCTCCAACCTTTTTTTGGGGGGGGGATGTTTTGGCCACACCCGGTTACTCCTGGCAATGTGCTCAGAAATCGCTCCTGCTTGGAGGAACATATGGGACACCGGGGGATCAAACTGAGGTCCATCCTAGGCTAGTGCATGCAAGGCAGATGCCTTACCGCTTGCACCACTGCTCCGGTCCCAAGCTCCAACCCTTTTAGAAATCTTCTTTTTTTTTTTTTTTTTTTTTGGTTTTTGGGCCACACCCGGTGACGCTCAGGGGTTACTCCTGGCTATGCGCTCAGAAGTCGCTCCTGGCTTGGGGGACCATATGGGACGCCGGGGGATCGAACCGCGGTCCGTCTCCTAGGCTAGCACAGGTAAGGCTTACCTTACCTCCAGCGCCACCGCCCGGCCCCTAGAAATCTTCTTGACCCTATATATATCAATGTCATGTGACCAGAATAGTAATAAACATGGTTATTCAGTTGCTTCTTTCAATCTGTCAGAGATATCTACTTGGATGATTTATAGATGGTTATAGAATACTTATACATGGAACTACACAGTTGAATTCCTATGGAGAGACTTTCCCTTTGCCCCAGCACTGCCCCTCTTTTTGTTAATATAACATCGTGCTGACTGTACAATTATCTGTGAGGCTGAGTTCCTAAAGATGGAATGTGGGGAAGTGGAGGTGTGGCAGAATGCAACTACTTTGAATTTTTCATTTGTTTTTTTTTTGTTTGTTTTAGGGTCATACCTGATGGTACTCAGGGATTACTTCTGGTTCTGTGCTCAGAAATCATTCCTGAAAGGCTCAGGGGACCATATAAAAGCAGGGGATCAAACAAGGTTGGTTGTGTGCAAGGGAAAAACCCTACCTGCTGTACTATTACTCTGGCCCCATAAAATGCCTGCTTCAGGGACCACGTGGGTCAGGAGTGAGGTGAGGGAATGCAAGGGAACATCCACTCACCAAGGTGGCTCACACAGAAGGTTTCATTTGTGGGGATTTGGGGGTACCAGGGTTTGGGATCACACCCAGTGGTGCTCAAAGATTAATCCTGACCATGCTAATGATTTAACCCAGATATGACACATGCAAGACAAAAAAAAATTTTTTTTTTTGGCTTTTGGGCCACACTGGTGATACTCAGGGGTTACTCCTGGCTCTGCGCTCAGAAATCGCTCCTGGATTGGGAGACCATATAGGACGCCAGGGATTGAAACATGGTCTGCCCTAGGTTAGCACATGCAAAGCAAACGCCTTACCATTTGCTCCACCGTTCTGGCCCTGACAAATGATTTTTTGTTTTTAGATCACCTTTACAGTGCTTTGGGGTTGCTGTTGGCTCTGCTCTCAGGGATGACTCCTGGTGATGCTCAAGAGTCCATATGGGATGCTGAGAATCAAACCTGGGTCAACTGCATGAAAGGCAAATGCTTTAACCCTGCCCTGGTTCTCCAGCTCAGACAATAATTGCTGTGTAAGATGGGGGACTTTGAGACTAGAGGGACCAGGTGACCTGCTCCATCTGCTTGCAGGAATTCTTGCTTTGAACCCCTGCCTGTGAAAAGGGAGAAATTACAGACAGAACCCCTGCCAAGATTATTTCTGGCTCCTATCCCTTACAGAGGTTGACCCTTGATTCTGCTGAGCTGCAGGGCATACTGAGGAAGCACATTATTATTTTGGGGATGCCCATGTATTCAGCTGGTCAGTCATTTTCTGTGAAGGGTCAGGGGAAATAGATCAGGGAAGCTCTCGTGGTTCCTGCCACTACATGGAGGAACAAATGGGCATGCCTAACAATATTTTATAATAGCCTGTGTTCTCTGAAAGCACCTTTATCCAAGGGCATAGCGTTTCATTACTTCCCTACTAATGGATGGAAGTCAAATCTGGGTCTTCTATATGTAAAGCTGTCTTTCTGGACCCATTTTCTCTATTGTATAATACAGAGCTTTAAGGCATATGGCCAACCCTAGTTCAAATCCCTAGGACTGCATATTAAAATGTATTCATTTAAAAAAATAGAACTAGGGGCTGGAGAGATAGCACAGTGGTAGGGCATTTGCCTTGCAAACAGCCGATCCAGGACGGACCTGGGTTTGAATCCTGGCATCCTATATGGTTCCCCCGTGCCTGGCAGGAGTGATTTCTGAGCTCAGAGCCAGGAGTAAACTTTAAGTACTGCTGGATTGACCTCCCTCCAAGAAAAAGTGGAATTACATACTTAAAAGAACAGTATTTCAGGGCTGGAGTAATAGTACAGAGGATACGGGGCTTACCTGGCCCACGACTGACCAAGGTTTGATCCCTGGCATCCCATATGGTCCCCTGAGCACCAACAGGGATGATCCCTGAGTGTAGAGCCAAAAGAAAGCCCTGAGCACTACCAGGTGTGGTCCCAAATCCCAAAACAGTATAGTTACTCTTTCTCAAACTACATGGGCAGCTTTTGCCATGCATAGCAGGGATGGGCCCTTTCTCCGGCCCCAAAGTAAGGACCACTTCTGTGAATTTGGTGACACAAAGGTTTCTCTTCCTGACTCCACCTTCTGTGTTACAGTTCTGTCCTTAAGCTGACTCTTCTGCTCTGGGTAAGGTCTCTCAGGGCCATAAGGCCACTGAGTTCAGTTTTGTGTTTGTACTCCTGAGCTCCGGAATCCTATTAAGTAGCTTAGGCCAGAGGGTTATGGTGCTCGCCTTATAGAATCTTTTTTTTTTTTTTTTTTTTTTTTTTTGGTTTTTGGGCCACACCCGTTTGACGCTCAGGGGTTACTCCTGGCTATGTGCTCAGAAATCGCTCCTGGCTTGGGGGGACCATATGGGACGCCGGGGGATCGAACCGCGGTCCTTCCTTGGCTAGCGCTTGCAAGGCAGACACCTTACCTCCAGCGCCACCTACCCGGCCCCGCCTTATAGAATCTTAATAAATCACTTGATATTTATTGTGCATTCTCACCTGGGTAACCCATTGATGTTTCTCACTTCACTTCCACAAATGACCCACAAATGAATTTCAACAGCTGTGCTGAGCCATCTGCTGGGGCCTTGTTTAGGCCAATGGGATTGAGTAATTATCATTGTTTGGGTCAATGGATTGAGTAATTTTTGACATTTATTGCTGTCCTTGACTCCATAATCACATTCTGTGCATTTCACTTCCTTGACAATCATTGACATTTCTTCCTGCTCCACGGTGGTCTTAGAGCTCAGAACAAAGTCTCATGTGAGGTTGTCCACCTCTATATATGAACCATCAGGCTATCTGACATGGAATACCCAAGGGCCTCTGACAAAAATGCTAAAGGCAGAGCCAGATAGTGCAGGGCATAAGGCACTTTGCCTTGCATACAGCTGACCCAAGTTTGATCCTAGGCATCCCAATGGTCCTCCCGATCTCCACCAGGAGTGATCCCTTAACACAGACCTAGGAGTAAACCCTGAGTACTCACCAAACTCAAAAAATGCTAATGACAGTGATTCTCTCATCATTGTCTCACTCTCAGACCCTGTCTAACACCCCATATAGACTATTATGTGGAATATCAGGGACTATGTGAAAATGGGGTGCTCCTGTCCAGAGTTTTCCACTTCTTCCCCTGTGAAGCATCTATTTTTAAAAATCATTTATTTTTTTATTTCCTATTTACCTGAATAAAACGCTTCCCCACTAATGGATGGGGATCAAACCTGGATCTACATGTAAAGTTGTCTTTCTGAACAAATTCGCTTTTGTATAGTACTAGCTTTAAGGCAAATGGCCAACCCTAATTCAAATCCCTAGGACTGCATATTAAAATGTGCTCATTAAAAAAAACGTGGAATAAGGAGCCCAAACCAGCCAAATCTTTCATACAGGTGGGGCAAAGATGGGCAAAAAAAGATGAGCAAGTGACAGGACATAGGTGAAGAGGCTTTGCTCCTTCCTGAACTTTTGTCTCTGATTCACTTTTACTTTGCTTTAGGGGCTACACCTGATGGGGTTCAAGGGTTGCTTCTGTAAGTGTTTGGAGATCCATGTAGTGGTGGAGATTAATTCCAGGCTTCCTACCTGCAAAACATGAACTCCAGCACACTAAACTCTTTCTCTCTCTGATCCCTGATTTCATTTTATTATTTGTTTTAGCTTGGGGGAGGTTCACATCCAACAGGCTCAAAGACTACTACTCCTGGCTCTGTAACTAGGGGAGTCATTTCTGGATGTGCTGGAGGAGTCACCATAGTAGAGAGGAATGGAACCTGGGTTTACTGCAAGTAAAGCCTTTACTCAGCCCATGGACTATCTTTGCAACTCCTGCTTTTATTTCTATACAGTCAACTGGAGATACTCATTTGTTCTCCTGCCTTTCAGGGAACATCCTGGGGGTTCTGTGCATGCTTAGTTTTAAGCTCACACACAGTTGCCAGGGAGGAATGCCATGCAGTTTTTTTGGCTGGGGAACCAAAAGCTTAGCCCAACTAAACATAGAGTTCTAAGTCTGGAGACTGCTCAAAGGACTGAGAGTATGTTTTATCTGCAGGAGCTGGATTTGATTCCTGGTACCACATGTCCCCTGGGCATCATCAGGAGTGAACCACGAACATTACCAGGTTGTAGACTCAAATGATAAGTTTTCTTTCCTTTTTTTCTTTTTATTTTTTTTTGGGGTCACACCCAGCGGTGCTCAGGAGTTACTCAGGATTTGCGCTCAGAAGTTGCTCCTGGGGCCGGAGAGATAGCATGGAGATAAGGGTGTTTGCCTTGCATGCAGGAGGATGTGGTTCGAATCCCAGTATCCCATATGGTCCCCAGAGCCTGCCAGGAGAGATTTCTGAGCGTAGAGCCAGGAGTAACCCCTAAGCGTTGCCAGGTGTGACCCAAAACCAAAACTAAACAAACAGAAAAAAAGTCGCTTCTGGCAGGCTCGGGGGACCATACAAGATGCTGGGATTTGAATCAGGGTCTGACCTGTGTTGGCTGCGTGCAAGGCAAACGCCTTACTGCCGTACTATCACTCTGGCCCCGAAAGATGAGCTTTATACTATAAATTAGGGTTAGCTTGCAATCTCAGCCATACCCCTCAAAGCCAGCACCCCATTGTTCCAGCTTGCCCATCCATGCCTATGTCCCTTCTCTGGAGTTTTTTTTTTTTCTTTTCTTTCCTATGCTTTTTCTTGCCAGGAGCTTGAATACAGCTCAGAGTGGCCACATCAAGCTTCCTCTTTGCCTGTTTCACACTTCTGAGGCTAAAATGGCCATAATACCCTTTGGAATGTCTCCAAGTCCAGATTTTAGGAAGTGTTGGGTAACACTCAGCCATGCTCAAGGCTTACTCCTAGCTCTGATGGTGCGCAAGAGACTACATGCAGTGCTAGGGGCTCAATTCTGGTTCAGCCATATGCAAAGGAAGCACTGTCCCCCCATGAATCTCTCCAATGCTGAATCCAGATTTTTAAGAGATGGCTCATCTTTCCCCCTTTTGGTTAGCCAATAATGAATTAATTCACTGGGCTCCATGTATGTCTTGGCCCAATTAACTGGCTGGATAGGGATGAGAGGATTAATTACCTGGACACCCATGGGAATTATATAAAATATGAAAATACTGACAGGTTTATACAATGCTGTCTTCATAGTGATGTAATCAAAGAGGAGTAGATATTTTTCTTAAAAATTAACTCTCCGGGCCCAGAGAGATAGCACAGCGGTGTTTGCCTTGCAAGCAGCCAATCCAGGACCTAAGGTGGTTGGTTCAAATCCCAGTGTCCCATATGGTCCCCCGTGCCTGCCAGGAGCTATTTCTGAGCAGACAGCCAGGAGTAACCCCTGAGCATCACCGGGTGTGGCCCAAAAACCAAAAAAAAAAAAAAAAAATTAACTCTCCTTGGGCCATCCTAACAAATAGCCACAAATTGACTTAAAAACAAGATCTGGGGCCGGGCGGTGGCACTAGAGGTAAGGTGCCTGCCTTGCCTGCGCTAGCCTTGGACGGACCACGGTTCGATCCCCCGGCATCCCATATGGTCCCCCAAGCCAGGAGCAACTTCTGAGTGCATAGCCAGGAGTAACCCCTGAGCGTTACCGGGTGTGGCCCAAAAACCAAAAAAAAAAAAAAAAAAGAAAAACAAGATCTATATTGTCTCTTTTGTTTTAATGTATGGTTCCACAGCCTAGAATCTGGAATGATGTCAGCAGGGCCAGGCTCTCTGAAACCTTAGAAGAATCTTTGTGGCTGCTTTTAGCTCTGTGGCTTGCCAACCATCCTTGGCATTCTTGGCTGCTTAACTCCAGTCTCTGCTTTGGTCATTACATGCCCTTTTGGGTAGGTCTTCATAAGACCTTCTCAGAGGATGCCGGTTATACTAGATTAGGGGCTCATCTTACCCCATTATAACCTTATCATGTAATAAGCAAATTTTGGGAGATTGATCCATGACCTTCACCTAGGCAAGGCAAGTGGCCTGTCATTGAGCTATATACATCCCCATCCTTCAATAACTTCTTCCTCTTTTTTGGGGGGAGGGGAAAACAATACTGTTCAGGGGCTACACCCAGCTTAGTGCTCAAAGGAACACATGGTGCTGCCAGGACAGAACCAAGGCCTCCTTAATGAATGCAAAGGAGATACTGAGTTGCCTCTCTGATCAAAGACCCTTTTATAATAAGGCTTCTATCTGATATAAAGAGGCTTCAATATGGGATTTTGGGGAATGGGAAAACTTTCAAGGTATTACGCATACCTACATGGGTTATACCCATGTTTATACCACAAGTTAGATACACACCAGACCACATGAACATATGTACTGAGACCCCTAGGTGAGGTTGGGAAGTTAGGAAGAGAATGACGAAATCTACTACAGGCTTAAGAATGTCTTACATTCCCCAGGAGAAAGCATTCATTCTCTTATTGATCAAGAACAGGGTGCTGAAAGGAAGAGGTAAAGTGATAATTCCCCTTCAATAACAATATTGCAAACTAGTATTTAAAAGTAAAGAAAGGAGAGAGAGAGATAGAAAGACACTGAGAGAGAGACAGAGACAGAGAGACTGACAAAGAGAGAAATGTCTGCCAGAGGCAGGAGAGGGGAGGGGAAAGGTGGGAGGGGAAACTGGGGACATTGGTGGCAGGAAATGAGCTCTAGTGAAGGGATGGGTGCTGGCATATTATATGACTGAAATCCAATCCTGAACAACTTTGAAACTGTGTATCTCATGGTGATTCAATCCAAAAATTTATTAATTGTAAAAAAAGCCTTTTCCAGTTTGCCTGCTCTTTCTTCTAGAATAAGTGATTGCTCTGGTGTGAGGTCCACACTGTAACGCCAGTCCCTGAACAGAAGGCGATGCCCCTGCAGGGAGCACTATGAGAAGCTGTTTCCACTGTGCCTTCGTGTAACATCAAGATTCCTCCACTTCTGGTTTTGATTTTGGGCCACACTCAGTGGTGTAAATAACTCCAGGGCTATTCTGGGATCAAAGCTGATCTCTCTTATACTGGTGTTATTTGGGGACCTCTACATGTTGGGTATAGCACCTGAGTTTATTGAATGCAAAGCACGTATACTAGCTTTTTATGCTCTATCTCAGGCCCTTCAATCATGTTCTTGTTGATGTTAATTTCGGTGATTTTTTTTTTTTTTGATTTTTGGTTTTTGGGTCACACCCGGCGGCGTTCAGGGGTTGCTCCTGGCTCTACGCTCAGAAATCGCTCCTGGCAGGCCTGGGGGACCATATGGGATGCATATGAACCACTGTCCTTCTGCATCTAAGGCAAATGCCTTACCGCTGTGCTATCTCTCCAGCCCCAATTTCGGTGATGTAATTATTGCCCCCTGGGGAAACTTTTTTTAAATTATAAAACAAACAAACAAAACAAAACAAAACAAAACAAAACAAAAAAGACATCAGCCAGAGAGATGGTACGGTGAGGGCCTTTGCCTTCCATGCAGCTGAACCAGGTTCCACCTCAGGCACCTGATATGATAATTTGAGCCCCACTAGGAGTGATCCCTAGGCCAGGAGTAAGCCCTGAGCATAGTCAAAAAGCCAGCAGCATACAAATGTAATATGAGAAATAATTTGTTTTTCCTCACTGGGGATTCCACCATGGGATGGTCAGATCTCCACAGTGTTAGGGATGAATTCCTAAATTCACCTGACATTCACCCTGGGGGGCTTCGGGCCAGGAATTCTTTACCCAAGTCTTGTCCTTCTGGGAATCCTATTGGCAGGGCTACCAGGATGGCCTGTGTCCCCAGCAATGGGCTCTGCTGGGCTTGCACTCAGGGCCTCTAATTCTCTGGGAAGATGGTTTAAGACTTAAAGTCACCTTCCAGGACCCTGAGATATCCTGTTCGTTTTATCTATTTTCCAAGATTAGTAAATTTGGTAATGAAGGCAAAATGTCAAAAAGCACAACAAATGTGTCCAACTACTTCTGAACTACTTTGGGGTATCTCTTGTGAAGTATTTGAGAAGCCCAGAGGGCTGCCAGCCACAGGATGAAACCACAGGAGTACATAGTGGGGAGGCCAGCCAGGGGTTATTCTGAGGCAGCTGGCTATGGGGGCATGCACCACTGAAATATTGGTTTCCTGTGGAATCCAATCCAATCCAATCCTCTCCTAGACCTCCCTCTTCTACTCACTTTCTTTTCTTTTCTTTTCTTTTTAATCATACCCAGTGCTTAGGGTCTATCCCTGACTTTTAGCTTTGGGGACCATATTTGGTACCAGGGATTGTACAGTCAGTCATATAAAAGTCTATACCAAAAAAGGGAGGGAGGGGCCGAAGAGATAGCATGGAGGCAAGGTGTTTGCCTTGCATGCAGAAGGTCGGTGGTTCGAGTCCCGGCATATGGTCCCCTGAGCCTGCCAGGAGTGATTTCTTTTTTTTTTCTTATAATTTTTTTATTTTGAATTATGAGAACAAAGGATGCAAAGAAAGAGGATAAGGTAAAGTTACAGTGGAAGGACAATCACCCATAACATAATTATCAGAAGAAGTCCCCTTGCTGATATCTTAACTTTGAACTTTCACCAAAGAAAGTTAAGATAAATAAAACAGAATCCATGTGCAATTACTTTGTCCCTCAAGTCCCCAGATTGTAGCACATTATAATATTTCTTAACAGCACACAAGGCAATCTAAAGCCATCAAACTTACGTAACTCCTTAAACATTAGAGGCATAGTATTTTTTACATTTCCATGTACATGCATATTAGCTTAAGTTAACCTCAAATTTTAAGTGGGTGCATTTTAAGGATTAGAGTCAAAGGAGCACAGTAAAAACGGTGTTAGAGTGGCAATTGTTGTTTGCATAGGCCCACCAAAATATGAGAGGCATGGAAAGGAATAACCTTGGCCTAAATACAAAGAGATCCTACCCCTGAAGTTTCCTGGCATAAGACCAGCTCTAGGCCTCAGGAAAGTTATCGTTCGCTCCAAGACATTGTCCGTAGCGCCAACACACTTATCACACAGTCTCTGTTGTTGGTCTCATGTTTCTGTATTAAAGATTCTGGAATCTGCATGTCCTACATTGAAGTCATGATGTGGAGTGCCTTCTCGTTTCACCTCACCATGAAAGGGCAATGCAGGAAGCCCTGTCCTGTAAGCAGGTTGTTGTTGTTAAGTCTTCTCAGTGTTAAGGTAAGTCTCTTTTGAGCAGGACGATGTCTGAGCAGTGGTAGGGTCTTCCGTGGTAGAGGATTGCTTCCAGGTGATGTTATAGACAAACCTCACCATAAAGGGGCAATACAGCAAGCCCTGTCCAGTAAGCAGGTCATTGTTCTTGTTGTCTTCTCAGTGTTAAGCGGTGTCTCTTTTGAGTAGATCGATGTCAGAGCAGCTGTAGGGTCGTCCCTGGTACAGGAATGCCTCTGAGTGATGTTATATACAACCTTGGATGTTTTGTAAATGTCTTCTGTAGATCAAGGGGTAAATGGAGAATGCCCATTCTTCTGAGGCCTGTGCCAGGTCTTTATGTCCGCCATGCCGGAGGCCTGCTTGGCCAGGTCTAGGGGGGGTGCGGGACTTGGGTAACCCCAGCACCCCTCTGCTGCCTTGCTCCAGATCTCCAGAGCTTCCCCGGGCCACACGCCTAGGCAAGCCGGTGAGTTGGGTCCCTTGGTGGAGCTTGAAGGTACCCTAGGCCTTCCCCCACTATCCATGCGGCTCCTTAGGGAGGGTCTGGGTGGGGCTCTGAACTTCTGGTCTCCCAGCTTCTTGAAGGATCTCTCCTTCCTGGGAGCCAGGAGTCTAGCAGGAGGAGGTTTGGCAGGCCCCCGCCATGTCGGAGGCCTGCTTGGCCAGGCCTAGGGGGGGTGCGGGACTTGGGTAACCCCAGCACCCCTCTGCCGCCTTGCTCCAGATCTCCAGGGCTTCCCCGGGCCACACGCCTGGGCAAGCCGGTGAGTTGGGTCCCTTGGTGGAGCTTGAAGGTACCCTAGGCCTTCCCCCACTATCCATGCTGCTCCTTAGGGAGGGTCTGGGTGGGGCTCTGAACTTCTGGTCTCCCAGCTTCTTGAAGGATCTCTCCTTCCTGGGAGCCGGGAGTCTAGCAGGAGGAGGTTTGGCTGGCACTGGTAATCTCTGTCCAGTCTACATTTTCAAAATCGCGCGGGGGCAATTGCCCCCGCGCGCACAAGAAACATTAATAGTACTCTCACAAGAAACATTAATAGTACTCTCACAAGAAACATTAATCGTACTCTCACAAGAAACATTAATAGTACTCTCACAAGAAACATTAATCGTACTCTCACAAGAAACATTAATAGTACTCACTATCATTGAATTATGTTTTTATGTATGCAGAATGTCCATTTTGTACTCTGCCCTGTTGCATACCCCTTCATAAGTTCATATTTCTCTTTAACTTCTTTAACTCCTATCATCATTACTCCTTTTTTACCCTTTCTTTTTTTTTTTTTTTTTTTTTTTGGTTTTTGGGCCACACCCGGTGACGCTCAGGGGTTACTCCTAGCTATGCGCTCAGAAGTCGCTCCTGGCTTGGGGGACCATATGGGACGCCGGGGGATCGAACCGCGGTCCGTCTCCTAGGCTAGCGCAGGTAAGGCAGGCACCTTACCTCCAGCGCCACCGCCCGGCCCCAAGATTTCTTTTTTTTTTTTTTTTTTTGGTTTTTGGGCCACACCCTGTGAGGCTCAGGGGTTACTCCTGGCTATGCGCTCAGAAGTTGCTCCTGGCTTCTTGGGGGACCATATGGGACGCCGGGGGATCGAGCCGCGGTCCATCCTAGGCTAGCGCAGGCAAGGCAGGCACCTTACCTCCAGCGCCACTGCCCGGCCCCTTTTACCCTTTCTAACTTAAGTACTGTTGAGTCCTAAGTCACAGACCAAAGTGGTGCCCTAGAGTTAACACCCACCCAACTATTTTAAAAGGCATAAAAAGTACACATATCTTTTCATCATTTTATGGGTGTTTTCTTTGACGGCTATAACTTTTGCTAAATACTTTCTTATACAGTGATGATCCCCCCCCCCATGTTTTTTATCTTCTCTTTGTGAACTGCTCAATATGGAATTTGGTGTGAAACAATCCCTCAGTTTAATACTTATGTTTGAACCAAGTCATGGGTCTTGTTGGAAATGTTCTTATGCCCCCATATATCTGATAGCACCACGTGGCTTTATATCTTGTTTGCGTAGGCACACTAACATGGGAAAGTACTATACATACCAATAAGTTCTTATCTAATAGAAATGAGAACACACAAATCTTGTAGTGCAGGAGTGATTTCTAAGCACAGAGCCAGGAGTAACCCCTGAGCACTTACAAGTATGACCCCCCCCAAAAAAAAAAGTCTACTGCCTTAATTCTTGTACTATCTCTCCAGCCTACCAGCATCTTTTTTAAGGTTTTGTTGTTTGGGGCCACAATCAATTATGCTCAGGGATTCCTCCTGGTGGTGTTTGGTGAACTATATATGGTGCTGGAGATTGATCTTTTTTTTTTTGGTTTTTGGGCCACATCCGGTGGTGCTCAGGAGTTACTCCTGGCTGTCTGCTCAGAAATAGCTCCTGGCAGGCACAGGGGACCATATGGGACACCGGGATTCAAACCAACCACCTTTGGTCTTGGATCGGCTGCTTGCAAGGCAAATGCCGCTGTGCTATCTCTCCAGGCCCGGTGCTGGTGATTGAACCCAGGCTGGATATGTGCACGGAAAGTGCCTTCCCTGCTGTACTATCTCTCTGGCCCCAACATCTCTTTCTTGAAAAATGCCGAAGAAGCTAAAGGATCTTGCCAGAATAAAATACAAGGGAGAGAAGCAAGCAGTCAGTTAGTTACTGGTTTAACTTGCTTACAATTTTTGTTTGTTTTGGGGCCACACTAGGCGGCGCTGAGGGGTTCTTCCTGGCTCTGAGCTCAGAAATTGCTGCGGCAGGCTTGGGGGAAACATATAAAATGGGATGCTGGGGCTAGGCGGTGGCGCTAATGGTAAGGTGCCTGCCTTGCCTGCTCTAGCCTCGGACGGACCGCGGTTCGATCCCCCGGCGTCCCATATGGTCCCCCAAGCCAGGAGCGACTTCTGAGTGCATAGCCAGGAGTAACCCCTGAGCATTACCGGGTGTGGCCCAAAAACCAAAAAAATAAAATAAAATAAAATAAAATGGGATGCTGGGGACCGAACCCAGGTCAGTCCCGGGTTGGCCACATGCAAGGCAATAGCCCTACCATCAGGTTATCACTTCAGATCATAACTTTCTTAAAATTTCTTAAAACATATTACTACATAGAATGTATTAACTACATTTTTATAGCTGTTTTTTTTTTTTGTTGTTGTTATTATTGTTTTTGAGCCACACCCGGTGACGCTCAGGGTTTAACTCCTGGCTATGTGCTCAGAAATCACTCCTGGCTTGGGGGACCAAATGGGACACCAGGGATCGAACTGAGGTCTGTCCTGGGTCAGCAGTGTGCAAGGCAAACACCCAACCGCTGCGCTATTTCTTCAGCCCCAACTACAAATTTTTTTTGTTTTTGTTTTTGGGTCACACCCGGCAGTGCTCAGGGGTTCCTCCTGGCTCTACTCTCAGAAATCGCTCCTGGCAGGCTCAGGGGACCATATGGGATGCTGGAATTCGAACCACCAACTTCTGTATGCAAGGTAAATGCCTTACCTCCATGCTATCTCTCCAGCCCCAGATACATTTTTTTTTAAGGTGGAAGAAATCATTCTAAGAGTTCAGTTGTTCCTCTTCTTCCTCACATAGGCTTCCTCTCCTTCTGTTCCCTTCCACATTAATTACTATTGGGAGAGGGGGTTTGAGTCACATATGGTGGTGCTCAGAGAATATTCCTGGCAGGGATGGGATTGAATTTGGATCTGCTGTATGCAAGGCAAGTGCTCTACGGACTGTATTATCTCTTGAGCTTGACATTACTGTGGCCAGAATAATAGTTTTGTGTAATCTAAAATTTCTTATGCAAAAATTTCTTGTCAGGTCCCTGGAATACTTGTTAAAAATTTGAGGCTTTCCATGACAGAAACTTGTTTTGTTTGTTTTTGGGCCACACCCGGCAGTGGTCAGGGGTTACTCCTGGCAGGCTCGAGGGAACCATATGGGATGCCAGGAATCAAACTCAGGTCTGTCCTGGGCTGGCCACAAAAGGTAAATGCCCTATCACTGTGCTATTGCTCCAACCCCAACACAACAGAAACCTTTTTTTTAAATCTTTTTTTAATTTTTAATTATTTAAAGAAAATGTATCACATAGTTGTCACAAATGAACATAATACATTGGCTTCAGAAAGAAAGTGAAGTTATTAAAAACAGAGATAAAATAGGAAAAACTAAAACGTAATAAAATTATAATAATATGGAAAAAAGAGAGAAAAGTTCATTAGCAGTATATTCGTAAATATTATTGTACCTCCAGTAAAGTCATTATTACACTAGAAGAGGGTATAGTAAGCCCTCCACCCCTTTTCTTAAGCTAGGAGATACAAGAATACACTAAATAATTATGTGTATGAGTTGTTGTTTGCATATGCACAGCAAAATATGGGAGAAATGGAACGGAAAAACCTTTGGCCTATGAATAGGGAGACCTTACCCATGAAGCACTCTGCCATAAGACCGACTCCAGGCTGTAGGCATACTAAGTTGTTCAACCCCATAGTCATTGTCAATGGTCCTAGTAAGAGCTCTTCACCATCATGGCTGTAGTTGTCAGGTTTCTGTAGTTATAGGTCCTGGTTTCTGTACAGATCTTACGTAGTAGACTGGTGACGTCTTCTGGTTTTATCTCACTGTTAGTTAGCAATGCAGAGAATTCTGTTCTAAGAAGTAGACTGTTGCTGTTACCAAGTCATCAGGGTGTCATAAGGACCCTCTTTGGAATAAGTTGGTGCCATGGCAGTAGTAGGGCCTTCCATGGTAGCTTTTTTTAAATTTCTGGTGATGGTATAGAAAACCATGATCTGTTTCTGCAGATGGTGTCCATGTTCAGGGGTGAATGGTCAATGTCCGATCTACTGAAGTCTAAGCCAAGTCACTACGCCAAGTGTTCAAGGCCCTACTGCAGTATAAAATGTGTGTTCCTATCACTATTAGATAAGAACTTGTTTGCATATGTAAACTTTCCCTCATTTTAATGTGCCTGTGCAGAGAGGAGCAATGCCACAAGGTATTACTGGTCACAACAGAAACTTAATGAAAAAATTTTTTGGTGGTTCCAGAGACTAAATTCAGGGAGTTACCCAGCAAGTGCTTACTGAGTCATATCCACAGTTCTTAAGGAAATTCACTGCAAATTTATCACTGTTTACCAACCATGTATTTTCAGTTTTTTAGAGAAGGCCATGCACAGCACTAAGCATCTAGTAAGTGTGCTTATATTACCTTTTTTGTTTCTTTTGGGGTCACACCTGGTATGTTCAGGGCTTACCTCTGGCTCTGTGCTCAGGGAGGGCCTTGGGTGGACCATAAGGTGATGGAATCTGGGTTGGCTGCATGCAAGGCAATCATAACAATTATAATAGTTTTCCAGTCCCTGTAGCTATTTTTGTTGTTGTTGCTGTTGTTGCCTTTGTTTTAGGTGCCACACCTGGAGATACTCAGGGATTACTCCTGGCTCTGGACTCAGGAATTACCTCTGGCACACTGGAGAGACCATATGAGAGTCTGGGCATAGAATCTAGGCCAGCTATATGCAAGTACCCTTCCACTGTACTATTGCTCTTGTTCTCTTTTTTTTGTTTGTTTGTTTTTTGGGCCACACCCGGTAATGCTCAGGGGTTACTCCTGGCTATGTGCTCAGAAGTTGCTCCTGGCTTGGGGGACCATATGGGAGGCCGGGGGATCGAACCGCGGTCTGTCCAAGGCTAGCACAGGCAAGGCAGGCACCTAACCTCTAGCGCCACCGCCCGGCCCCCTGCTCTTGTTCTCTTATAGTGATATTTTAAGTCAGGTTGGAGTCAAGTTTATTATCAAGTTAAGGAATGCAAAGAAGTTATTCCTATAAAAATTTTGAAATTGGGGCTGGAGAGAGAGCACAGCAGGTAGGGCATTTTTGCCTTATATGTGGTCGATTCAGGTTCAAATCTGAGCATCCCATATGTTCCCCTGAGTTTGCCAGGAGTGATTTTTTTAAACATATTTAAGCACCATGATTAAAAACATGTTTGTAGTTAGGTTTCAGTCATAAAAAGAACACCCCCCTTCACCAGTGCAACATCTCCACCACTAGTGCCCCCCCCATTTCCTTCCTCCCCCACCCCCTGCCTGTATGTATTCGAGTCAAGCATTCTACTTCTCTCACTAATATTGTCATGATAGTTGTAAGTGTAGTTATTTATCTACCTGCACTCACCACTCTTCGTGAGCTTCATAGCATGAGCCGGTCCTTCTGACCCTCAGCTCTATTGTCTCTGAGCATTATTACAATAATGTCTTTTCTTTTTCTTTCTTTTTTTAATTTTTATTATGGCCAAAGTAAATTACAAATCTTTCACAGTGATATCTAAGGTACATAGTGACAATAAATGAGGGGTAGAGTCCTACCACTAGTGTTGTCCTCCCTCCACCCAGTTCCCAGCCTGCATCCCATAGCTCCCTCCTTTAACCTCCACAACAGAATGCTAGTGTGACTGGTCCCAGTCTTTTATTTTTCTTAAAACCCATAGATGAGACTATTCTCTAAGGACAGAGCCAGGAGTAATTCCCCAAGCACTGCCAGGTGTGGCCAAAAACAAACAAAAATTTGAAATGAGACAGTGACAGAGATAAAAAGTTAGTATTAGAGTTATGCCTTTAGTCAATTTCGGTATTATAAACTAAGATAAAGAAAACTCTCGGGGCCAGAGCGATAGCACAGCTGTAGAGCATTTGCTTTGCACACGGCCAATCTAGAGTGGACCATGGTTTGATTCCCAGCATTCCATATGGTCTTCCATGCCTGCTAGGAGCGATTTCTGAGTGCAGAGCCAGGAGTAACCCTTGAGTACTGCCAGGTGTGACCCAAAACCAAAGAAAAAAAAAGAAAACCCTAGCTCAGCAGATAGCCATTAATTTGTTCTTTCACCCTATATCCAGAGTAAACTTTTTTTTTGGGGGGGGGGGGGTCACACTCGGCAGTGCTCAGGGATTACTCCTGGCTCTACACTCAGAAATCACTCCTGGTAGGCTCGGGGGACCATATGGGATGCCGGGATTCGAACCACCAAACTTCTGCATGCAAGACAAATGCCCTACTGCCATGCTATCTCTCCGGCCCCAGAGTAAACTTTAATTTTAAAAAACTGTTTGGGTAGTAGGGCAGTACTTGGGGGACAATCATGTGTGGTGGGTGAGGATAGAACTGGAGCAGGCTGCATGCAAGATAGGTGCCTTAGACCTTGTTCTATCTCTGAGTTTGAAATTGAGACTGAATTTTAAAAATGCAAATCTGGTATCCTAGGATTGGGAATATATTTTAGAGCCAGAGGTAGAATATTGGGCATTTTGGAGTCAGAATATAGTGGGTAAAGAGTGTGCCATGTATGTGGCTAACCTTGGTTTGATACCCTATATAGGCCCTGATTACTGTTAGGAGTGATCCCTGAGCCCAGAGGCAGAAGTAAGGCGCTTCTGGGTATACCCCCTACAAGAAAAGAATATTGGCACTGCATTTGTGAGGCCATGGGTTTGAACCCTGACACTGCCAAAATAAAATTAAAAAGCTATATAAATTTGATTAATATACTTCAACAAGTCTAAAAATGCTATTGACTGTAACACAATATTATTTTATGTATAAAAAAAGTTTGTTTTAAAAATTATTTTTCTTATTTATTTGGGGTCACACCCAGTGGTGCTCAGGGGTTTTCCCTGGCTTTGTTCAGGAGTGTTGCCTGGTGATGCTCAGGGACATTGGGGGACCGTATGTGGAGATTTGAACTGGGTTAGAGGGATGTGAAGCAAGTACTTGAACCCCTGTAATACATATTCAATCTCTGAAAAACATTAAACTTCCATTCTTTTTTTTTTTTTTTGGTTTTTGGGCCACACCCGGTAACGCTCAGGGGTTACTCCTGGCTATGTGCTCAGAAGTTGCTCCTGGCTTGGGGAACCATATGGGACACCGGGGGATCGAACCTCGGTCCGTCCAAGGCCAGCGCAGGCAAGGCAGGCACCTTACCTTTAGCGCCACCGCCCGGCCCCTAAACTTCCATTCTGAAAATATGAATATGTAAAAAAAAAAAGAAAGGAAGGTGTGCTCCACAGTCTGGGATAAAGGTTCATCCTTTTGTCTTTTTGGGGGGGAGGGGTCATACATGTCAGTGCTCGGGACTTATTTAAGGATCATTCACCCTGGTACCATCTTCTGTCCACCTTACTCTTCTTAAAACATAACGGCTCTATGGTTCCTGGTCTATGGCTCCCAGTATCAGGTCAAAGCTACAGATGATGTATAAGAAGCCCACATAACCTCATTGCCTCGCTTTCTGCACTCAGCTACACTCGTCTTTCCACTCATCCATCTTCCTGATGGCAGAACCAGCCCACTTCCTCTGGAGGGCCTGGAGAGGCTGCATCCTTGCTCAGAGAATCCTGGAGAGCACTTACTAGAGCTGATATCTTGTTCAGCTGAAGTCTCAATTAGGCTCCTGTTTATTTGATCAGCATCCAGCTCCAGAATGGCAGAGAATATGTACTTTGCTCTTTACTACATTCTGGGTGTTTTGAACAGCATCTGGCACACAGAAGGCATGCCGACAAGTGCTGAATGAATGAATGGATAGCTCTGAACAACTTCACGTTGATTTTACAATACTCTTCCATTCAAAGAACCCAGAAAATCCATCAATATGAATAGAGTTTGATTCGGTTGGATCACTGACAATATCTACCCGATTCATTGAATGTTGTTGTGTTAAAAAAAAAACCGCTCCAGCCAGAGAGATAAAAGTCTCTAAGAGGGCCAATGTGCTGGAATATAAATAAGCTTTGCAAGCAGGAGGCCCAGGTATGCTTATAGCCAGGAGTAACACCTTCTCCTCCCAAGGCCTCCAGAGACAAATGTAGGCCCTGATCAAAGGCAAGTGTGACCCTCAAAAACAAACCACAAACTTCTCTTCAGCTGGACATAATAGAAAAGGTTGTCAATATCTTGTCTTTCTTTGGCTCTGGGGCAAGTTTGTATTAAAGAGGTTATTTTGGCTCAGGGCTCAAGGGTACCCTGTGGTGTATGGGATTGAACACAAGGATCCTGCACACTCAAGCATGTGCTCTTGTCATTTGTGTACTCTCCCTGATCAGTCAAAACGTGTGGGTTTTTTTGTTGGTTTTCTGGCCACACCCATGGTTACTGGGGTAGTGGTGGTGTCTACTCTTGCTTAGTTCAGTGTTCAGAAGTGTCCCCAGAGATGTCTAGAGGACCACACAGTGAGTGTCTAAGACCAATCCTGGGCTTCCTGCAGACAAAGCACATCATACCTCCTGCTCGTGTATTTTTTGTTTTTTAAGTCACGCTTGGTTGTTCTCAGGACTTACTCCTGTCAGGAATTGGGGGATCATGATGGGTGCAGGTGATTAAACCTGATCTGTCATATTAAGACAAGTGCACCTTCCCTGCTGTATTATTTCCCCAGTCCTGTGTTGGGACATCCCTGTGGTCCAGGGTTTTTTGCTGAGTTTCTACTTCTGAGCTCTCCTGCTTTTCAGGCTCACTCTCTGCGCTGAGCCTACCTGTTTTGTAGAGGCATGAATCAAGAATTGGACAGAGTCCAACTTTCCCAAAACAATGACACACTTACATGAAACTACACCGTGCTCTTTTGATGACAGATGCTTTCCTCCACACCAAAGCGTGTCCAACTAGGTTTTGGAGGCACAAGCTCAGGCAGTAAAACTGGGTATATGAAACATTTGCGGATGTAGCTATTTCTTTTGGATGACTTTTTGATAATAGGAATGTAGTTTCGAAGAGATGGGAACAATGTGCTCTGTGGAACTTCAGGACATTTTTGTGAAACCAAAGGGGTATCTGAAAACCACTCACTGGCTCAAGCCATTATTTAAATTTTTTTGTTGGTTTTGTTTTGTTTTTGGACCACTCAGGGGTTACTCCTGGCTCTGCGCTCAGGAATCGCTCCTGGCAGGCTTGGGAACCATATGGGGTTCAGGGGATCGAATCCAGGTGCATCCTGAATTGGACGCGTGCAAGGAAAAAAAGCCCTACTGCTGCAAGCACCCTACCTGCTGTACTATGGCTCAGATCAGCCCATGTTCTTTATTCTTTTTTTGTTTGTTTTGGGCCATACCTGGTGACAACCAGGGGTTACTCCTGGTTATGCACTCAGAAATCATTCCTGGCAGTCTCAGGGGACCATATGGGATGCCAGGATTGAACCCAGGTATGTCCTGGGCAGCCATGTGCAAGGCAAACTCCCTACCATTGTGCTATCACTCCTGTCTCACACAAGTCTTTAATCTTTTTTGGGTCACATCCAGTGACACTCGGGTTACTCCTGGCTATGTGCTCAAAAATCACTCCTGGCTTGGGGGAACCATATGGGACACCAGGGAATAGAACTGCAGTCCATCCTAGGCTAGTGCATGCAAGGCAAACACCCTACCACTTGCGCCATCGCTCCAGCCCCATAAGTCTTCATTCTTATCTGCATGGTTGATGTATTTTCCAGCCACTTCTCAGTGGTCCTTGACTCCCAGTTCCCCCAGAAGCACATTGCCACTAGCCCTTGAACTAGCTGTGTACATGTATCTGCTACTCTAAAGGTGGCTCTACCCTTCTTATTGGTCTGAGTATGACCTCGTATCTAGGCATCAGTGTCACACCTCCTGACCAGCACCTGCAACTCGGATCTCTCAAGTGGCTCTCTGTGTAAACCATCTGTGTGCTTCATATTCTGGCTAGACCATAGCTGCCTTTGTTTTGGGCCACACCAGGCCATGCTCAAGGGTTATTTCTTTTTTCTTTTTGGTTTTTGGGTCACACCTGGTAGCACTCAGGAGTTACTCCTGGCTCTGGCTCAGGAATTGCTCCTGGAAGGCATGGGAGACCATATGGGATGCTGGGATTCAAAACACTGTCCAGCTGCATGCAAGGCAAATGCCCTATCACTGTGCTTTTCTCCATCCCCTCAGGGGTTATTTCTTACTCTGCACTCAGGAAATTCCCGGCGGTACATTGGGGACCATTATGGAATGTTGAGCCAACCCAGGTTGGCTGCATACAAGGTCTTCCTGCTGTGCTATTGTTTTGGTACCTGGGCTGCAGCTTCTTGAGGGAAGATGCATCCAAACACTGTCTGGGACTCAGCTGTGCTGATGACATCTAACATGCCCTTTCTCTCAGTTTTTTTTTTGGTTGTTTTTGGGTTGTACCTGGCAGTACTCAGTGATCACTCCTGGCTCTGCACAAGGAATCTTCCCTGATGAGCTGGGGATCAAGTGCCTCCTTGCTGTGCTATTGCTCAAGTCCCTTTTCTCAGTCCTATGGAACTGGGGAATTTTTGTGGAGTGCTTTTTGGCTACTCCTGAGCTGTTTAGGGACTCCTCTTGGTTCTGTGTTCAGAGATCACTCATGACAGTGCTCAAAGGAACAAATGTGGCATCAGCAAACAAATGGGGGTTGGCTGCATGCAAGGCAAGCGCCTTATCTCTTATACTATCTCTTCAACCTGTTTATAATAATCAAAAAGTATTTGGAGAAAAACAGTAAAATGCAACCTGAAAATTAGTATAGGGGTTGAATTTGATTCCCATGGTGCTATGGATCAAACTCAGTATCTACATATATGCAGAGCCTGTGCTTTCATGCTGAGTTGGTTAATAGCCTTCCTCTCCCCCCAAGACATTTCTTGTTTAATCTATTTCTTTATTATTATTTTTTAGGGGTAGGTTCCCATATGGCAGTGCACAGGGATCATTGCTGGAGGTGCTTTGGGGGACCATATGATGCCGGGGATTAAACCCTGCATACAAAGGGTGCTTTTAGCCTACTGTGCTATCTCTGACCTGAACTATTTACTTTAAAAATGAAACCTGAGGCAAGATGGTAGCATAGTGGGTAGGGCATTTGCCTTGCACGTGGTTGACCCTAGTTAAATCTCAGCATCCCATATGGTCCCCCAAGACTGCCAGGAGTGAATTCTAAGCACAGAGCCAGGAGTAACCCCTTCGCGCTACTGGCTGTGGCCCAGAAACCAAAAACCAATCAACAAAAATAAAAATGAAACCTACTCTCTATTCAAAATGCAATCTTTTAGCAAAACTAAAAGGAGATCCTTGAAATGTGATTTCTAAATACCTATATATCATGCATTATGGGGAAGTAATGAAAGTCTTCCCATAAATCTGAGAACCACACAAGAATGCTGGGTCTGGCCTTTCCTGTACAGCACAGAAGTAGTAGGCTGTGCGCTTCTGCTGGGAGAGCAGGATGTGATGGTAAAAAAAGAAAGGGTACAGCCATCATGCCAGAAAATCTAAAGGAACCATAAACTCTGGAAGGTAGTAAGTCACCAGATACAAGGAAGTATAGTCAAAACATTTTGTTATCATGTTTTCTTTTTATTATTAGCTACAAAGAAAAATGTCATTTTTGTACAATTACTTATACTAACATAAAAAGTCAAATACAGGGGCCAGAAAGATAGCATGGAGGTAGCACGTTTGCCTTGCATTCACAAGGATGCTGGTTCGAATACCAGCAACACATATGGTCCCTCGAGCCTGCCAGGCGCGATTTCTGAGCATAGAACCAGGAGTAATCCCTGAGCACTGCTGGGTGTGACCCAAACACACACACACACACACACACACACAAAGTCAAATATATAGAAATCTAACAAATTATATGATTTCCACAACTAATGCGACAAATTCATTGAGAAAAATGACAAGAAGACCTGGAAGACTCTTCTGTTTCCTTTCTGCTTTTTTTGTTGTTTGAATGACTGGAACCACAAATGCCTGGCTATGGTGTTCTCTGGGGTGTCATATAAGGTTGAGATGCTTGCACTCTCCCCTACACTGCTTTGGTTTCTAAGCCAAACCCAGCTGTGCTTAGGGCTTACACCTGGCTCTGAGCTTATGGATCACTTGTGGGAGGCACAGGGGACACTTTGGGGTACCAGGGATAACACGAATGATGGCAAGCAAGCATCTTCCCTACTTTACTGTCTCTCTGGCCCCAGTACTCAAACTCTTACTAGAAGCAATTATGATTCTGACGCTTGCTGGAGGTCAATTTGGTGCTCACACACCATGGGGGAGAGGGGCATGAATCATTGTGAGGTCACACCCCCTGTTGGGTCCTTATACTTGAGGTGTGGTACAGCCACAAATCATTTGTGGTGCTAGGAACACACCCAGCACAATTACCAGGCTAGGAGCTGTCAGGATCATGCTTAGTGTAACAGATACTTGTGACCATATGCTTGTAAGGCAGGTGCCCTGTCATATTGTTTCTTCCCCACCTGATTTCTCAAAAAAAAAAAAATACTTCTTTGGATAAGCAGATTGGAAACTTGATATTTTTGGGGGGGATTTTTGGGCCACACGTGGTAGCACTCAGGGGTTCATCCTTGTTCTGCATTCAGAAATTACTCCTGGTAGGCTTGGGGGACCATATGGGATGCTGGGAATTGAACCCAAGTAGGCTGCATGCAAAGCAAATGCCCTCCCGACTGTGCTATGGCTCTGGCCCCTGGAGACTTGATATTTAAAAGTCATCAATTCAACATAAATGTATCTATTTATTCATTACAAGCCATACCACCCAAAAGGCATTCCAGTCGAAACCATCAACTGAAGACAAAAATAAATTCAGTTTGAGATGTTTAAAAGGGTCACTCAGGGGCTGGAGAGAAAGAGCATAGAGAATAGAATGCATGCCTTGAAAGTGGCACACCAGAATTTGATATGTCACCTTAGATGGTTCTCCTCCCTACCAGGAGTGATCCCTAAGCAGAACCAGGGTGTGGCCTACCCCCCACCCCAAAGTTACGCTAATCATTTTCGTAAAAAGGGAATAAGTACTGGAAGCAGAGAAGCATTCTGCATACCTGTAACATTTATCTGGTCTTGGTTGTTACCCAGAGAAGCTTCCTGGTGGGGTTTCCCAAGAGCATTCTCTAAAACTTCAGTTATGGAGGTGCTCAGCAGAAAAGTTCACTGCAGGATTTCATAGATGAGGGGAAGATCTGGGGAGGAGAAGCAAACATAATGATGTCTAACCCAGGAGTTCCCCCATCTAACTGGATCACCAATACTGTTTTCGAGAAACACAAGCTTGAGATGGCTTTTGATATGTTTCTCACTCAGTCCACGAGAAAGTCTAAAGTTGAACTGTTCAATCTCACAGATGAAGACATGGGGGCCATTGGCAGGTGAAAATGTACATCCGATCACACAGGTACTAACACAGATGTTTTGATGCAAGGTCAACTTTACAAAAAGAATTAAAAAAAAAGGGGGGGACACATGAAACAGACACAATCTTTTCCAGGGCAAAAACACAAGTTTCATATGAGAGCACTAATCTGAATCACTTGAGATCTCTTAGACTTCTGACCTCATCATGCTGATGAGCCAACTGAGGCCCAGACTAATTCAATGCTATGCCCTAGGTGAAGACCTAGCAACCAACCAGGAGGAACCAAAGATCTGTGACTGAGTAACTCCTAATTAAATTCTCTATTGCCCCATATAATTAGAGGAGGCAAATATGTGTCAATGAAGACTTGAGACTGAGGTGAATGAGATGGAGGTGGTATTCTGGGGGAAGGAGAATGCTGAATATGCTTGCTCTATATCATGTTCTCAGGTCCTTTTCTCCTTTCATCCCTTCAAAGTGCCCACCTGACACTTTGAAAAATTAAATGTAATGGCCACTAATGAGGCAGAATTTTGCAACTCTAATTGACCATATCCTGGGGGTGTTGCCATCGTGGCAGTCATTTTTCTGAAACATGTCACATGTGAGGATAGAAGAAGACAGGAAGCCTGAACACCAGGAGAACCTGTAGGGCAGGGCTAAGGAAGGGACAGGGGCTGGGTTAAGCTGGCTGTGGGCCAGCCCCCAGGCATGGTGCAGGAGGGACAGGCCTGTCTGTCTGCTGGCACAAGGGACAACCCAAGGTTTTGGGGAGACAGCCAGTCAGCAGAGGGAGGTAAGTCAAGAGGAGATATAAATGGGGGAAATGGGAATAAACCATCGATAATCTGACCGAGGCTTCTGAGAAGCAGTGGGAGTTTTTCGAGGTGGCAAGAGCAAGCATTTGTGGCCAGAATGGCAATCAGAGGTCTCACGTCTGGACAACAGCAAAGTCTCATTTGTTTCCATGACAGGGCAACAGGGGCAGGATCTTTTTTGTTCTTCGGCTGGAGTTTTACCATAGGATACTAGTAGATGTTAGGGTCTGGCTAGTGCAGTCTGATTTGGGGGTCAGTGGGAAGATACTGTCACTGTACCAAGCTGAATGCACTCACTCTGGTTCTTTAAATGTATAATCAGACAACCATTTAACAAGATTTCCATTTATGCCAGAAAGTCTGCTCTTAGAGATTTTCCTGGGGAACAGATAGACCTCTTTAGACCAGCCCCTGCTTTTTTCCTATCAGACTTTTTTCCCTGCTTGGTAGTACGGCTTTCCACCTTAAAAGGCAAGTGAGAAGGCGTCCCCTGTAATCTACAAAGAAGTGTTACCTAACTTTAGAAACAGGAGAAAATTTGAAGGTTTCTTCAAGTGTCACAAGTGATGACAAGTCCATTTACATGGGTTTAAATTGGTTCAGTGCAGGAATTCCTGGGTGCCAATAATCTTGGGTGAGACAGTGGCTGTCATGTGAGGGGGCACAGAGGCAGTGGATGTGGCACAGGCCAGGTTCTGATGCCTGGGGCAATGAGATGTCTGCTTCCACTTTCATTTCCAATCGACCTTGCTTTGCTCTGGTCACAGAAATGTTCAGTGCTTAAAAATTCCCTGTTAGGAATCAATGATGCAGCAAGTGAAAGCCACCCCAAACTAAGAGTGAGTCACTCTAGGTGTTTTTTTGTTTGTTTGTTTGTTTTCTGTTTGGAGGCCACACCTGATGACACTCAGGGGTTACTCCTGGCTCTGCGCTCAGAAACCGCTTCTGGTTTGGGGGACCTTATGGGACACCTGGGGATCGAACCATGGTCTGTCCTAGGTCAGACACGTGCAAAGCAAATGCCCTACTGCTGTGCCACCGCTCTGGCCCAATTCTAGGTGTTCCCCCCCCAAAAAAAAAAGTTATTTCCACTTTACAGGCTGGGAATGAGGCTCATTGGTAGAGAGCTGGCCTTGCATTTGTGAGGCCTTGAGTTTGATTCCAAGCACTACACATTTCCCTGAGCTGGGAATAGCTTCCCAGCACCGTGAGTCCCTCCTCCCAACACACTTCATAAACATTCATCTAAGACAGAGGAAGACTTTTTTGTAGTACCAGAGATCATATCCAGGGACTCACACATAAAGGTTAAAGTGCTCCCACCAAAAAGTCTGGATGTCTAGTTTAGCACCAGTGTGCTTGCTTGCCCAAAGGCAACTCCTAGCTCTGTGCTCATGGATCTTTCCCAGCAGTGAGCTGGTGGTTGAACTAGAATCTGCCACATCCAAGGCAAGCAACTTTACCCCATTCTCTCTCCACCCCTCTAAATTTTTGAAATTATTTGTTTTAGGACTTCAAGTGGTACTGCTGGAGGTGCTCAGGGATAATGTCTGGCAGTGTACCGGAGACCATATGCAGTGCCAGCGATATAATCAGGGTGGATTTTATGCAAGTCTTTGTATGTCTGTTTGTTTTGGGACTATACTCAGCAATGCTCAGGGGTTACTCCTGGCTGTGCACTCAGTAATTATTCTTTTTTTTTCCAGTAATTATTCTTAAGAGTGCTGGGGACCATACGGGATACTGGAGATCATGGAGTTTGGCCATGAGCAAGGCAAAACACCCTATTCACTGTGCTATCACTTCAGCCTCTGCATGAAAAGTCTTAATCTCTACAGTATCTCTCTGGCCCACCTAAGATAACAGGT
Source organism: Suncus etruscus (assembly GCF_024139225.1). NCBI lineage: Eukaryota > Metazoa > Chordata > Mammalia > Eulipotyphla > Soricidae > Suncus > Suncus etruscus. Next base: position 20,746,457 of record NC_064849.1, read on the forward strand.
TCACACTATGTTTAACCCAGAAATTTGCTTGTCTTAAGATTTTATTTGGCCTGCTAAAATACTTTCATTATGCAGTTATACAAAACAACACTGCATTCTCTGGTATGAATAAATCAGTTTAGTTGAATTTTTATGGGAGACAACAATGTTTTTTCAATAATTTTAATCTGGTTCCCATACCCTTACACACACACACACACACACACACACACACACACACACACACACACACACATTATTTGGACATTTCTGGGTCACAGGGTGCTTGGATTAGCATTTTCTATGAGGCTGAATGTAAATCTTTACTACAGGACCAGACGTCACTAGCAATGGTCCTTGGTTTTCCACTCTAAAGTCCCATAGGCATCAGCTTCTGAGGGTAGCTTGCTCTCATTCCTTTTCCAGAAATCACAGATTAGGCAGTTTCCTGTTCCTGTGACCTCAGGTTTTTATTCAGTTCATCAGCTACAACAACACTACAGCAAGTTAAACATAATTACTATTATTGAAGACTAAATTTACTTCTCCTCGAGGTAACAATATTAGCTTCTGGTATGCTTTTGAATTTAAAGATAGGATTTGGGCCCGGAGAGATAGCACAGCGGTGTTTGCCTTGCAAGCAGCCGATCCAGGACCAAAGGTGGTTGGTTCGAATCCTGGTGTCCCATATGGTCCCCCGTGCCTGCCAGGAGCTATTTCTGAGCAGACAGCCAGGAGTAACCCCTGAGCACGGCCAGGTGTGGCCCAAAAACCAAAAAAAAAAAAGATAGGATTTAATAAGACAAATCAAGTAAGACCAAAAGCTAAGAATATGGTGCAAGGAGTAAAGCACTTAACAGGCACTACCAGATGTGATGTCTACAACAGTTAAAGAAATAGAAAAGGCCAACCTATTACCCAAGTTCTTTTTCTTTTGTTGTTGTGTTTTGATTTGTTTTTGAGTCACACCTAATAAGGCAGAGAGACTACTACTCCCTGCATAGTTCTCAGGGATTGTGGGTACTGAACCCAGGGTTCATGCACAGAAAGCCTGAGCTGCACATCTTTTGCTTTCTAGTGCTATGGTGGCTATAACATGCCATTTTAGGGAGAACCACCTTTTGCTAGTTGTAAGAGCCTGGATCACCTGAGACTCTCCTGCTTGGCAGATTACTGCTGACTGCAATTTTCTTGTATTTGTCACATTAAATCACCAGTTCTGATCATCTCAGGGAACAGTCTTTCCAGTAAGCAAAGAAGGCAGATTTTCATTTTCTTTATCTCAATTTTTTTTTTTGGCCACACCTGGTGATGCTCAGGGGTTACTCCTGGCTATGTGCTCAGAATTCGCTCCTGGCTTGGGGGACCTCTATGCTATCTCTCCGGCCCCGAAGCAAGATTTTTTTAAGATTAAAATATGAATAATTTTCTTGGATCTCCTAGAATGATTTTGCTTCCTCTGTACTTAGATTTTCTTTTTTTTTATTTTTGGTTTTTGAGTCACACCCAGCAGCACTCAGGGGCCCATATGGGATGCCAGGATTCAAAGCACTGTCCTTCTGCATGCAAGGCAAATGCCTTACCCCCATGCTATCTCTCCAGCCCCTGTACTTAGATTTTTCTTTTTTTGGGGGGGGGGCACACCCGGTGGTGCTCAGGGGTTACTCCTGGCTGTCTCTCAGAAATAGCTCCTGGCAGGCACGGGGACCATATGGGACACCGGGATTCGAACCAACCACCTTTGGTCCTGGATCGGCTGCTTGCAAGGCAAACGCCGCTGTGCTATCTCTCCGGGCCCGTACTTAGATTTTTCAAGTGTCTGTCCTGTTCATTAACTTGATTATTACTCGCAAACTTCCTCTGGATTTAAACAAAGTTGGGGCCAGAGAGTTAGTATGGGGGTTAAGGTGCTTACTCTGCATGTGGCCTACCTTGGTTTGAATCCTAGGCATCACACATGGTTCTTTGAACACTGTTGGACATCACTTCTGGGCATGGAAGTATGAAGCAGGAAATAAATTCTGAGCAAGGTATGGTTCCTAAGCAAATCCCCCTCCCCCCAAAAAAAATCCTCAATTCAATTAAGCTACCAAAAAAAATCCAAACCAAACCAACAAGTAACCACCCCTAAGTTAAACTATTTAAATATATGCATAAATCAGACCCTAATTCTATTCTTCAGGTCAGATCATTTGCCCCATGAGGGGCGAAGTTTTGGTTCATTAAGGTTACTGCAACTAGAGGTGTGCCTGGTCCATAAAGATAGTCTGGGGCTTGAACAATAGTATAGCAGGTAGGGCGCTTGTCTTGCACACTGCAGATCCAGGTTTGATCCTTAGCATCTCATGTGGTTCCCCAAGATATTCAGGAGTAATTAATATCTTCAGCCTCTGATTGGATAGGTCTTTGATTTAGAGAGCAGTGCATTAACTTTTCTAAACCTTCAGATCATTATTATATAGATCAAATTAAAAATAATCATCTGGAGAAATCATTATGGCTGGAGAGAAATAACAGCAGGCACGTACGTGTGTGTGTGTGTGTGTGTGTGTGTGTGTGTGTGTGTGTGTGAGAGAGAGAGAGAGAGAGAGAGAGAGAGAGAGAGAGAGAGAGAGAGAGAGAGAGAGAGAGTTTTCTGATCCACACATGCGGTGCTTAGGGGTTATTCCTGACAGGCTTGGGGACCATATGGGATGATGGTAATTGAACCTGGGTTGGCTGTGTGCAAGGCAAACGCCCTGACTGCTGTGCTATCATTCCAGCCCCAGTACGTGTACGTGTGTGTGTGTGTGTGTGTGTGTGTGTGTGTGTGTGTGTGTGTTTAATCCCATACTGACAGCATGTGTATGTATGTTTTCAATCCCAGCACCTCATATAGTCCCTTAAGTACCATGAGAAATGACCCAAGCGTCATTTCTGAGCAGCAACAGAGTGTGGTCTCCAACAAATAAAACTTCACTACATTAAGTTGGAATGCCTCTATAACCATAAACACACACACCAAATACTTTGGGGGACACACCCAGCAGTGCTTTGGGGAAGGGCGTGTCACTGCTTCCAGAGGGCTTGAGATTATATGGTGCCAAGAAGTCAAATCTTGACTGAATGGAAGGCCTGTATTCTAGCCTTTTGAGCTGCTTCCATAGCCCCCTAAATTTTATTTTAGTTTTATTTTTGGATCACATTTGGTGGTGGTCAGGGGCAATTCCTAAGTGGGTGTTGGGGTCATGTGGGGCCCCCATGTGAACGAAATAGTGGACTGAACCTGTGTCTCCTACATGCAAAAAATGACAGCCCTTTGACTATACAATTTTTTAATGTAGCAGGACAATTAAGACAAGGAAAATACTAACATATTTATATTTTGAATATGTTAATGGTGATCTGAAAGAATGAATGAGATGGCCTTTAGACTCATGCCAAATGTGCAGTTATTTGGATTCAAAGTCAATAAAAGAAGTGATAAAGGCTAAACAAGGGAATCAAAGAGAAAGAAGGATTCATATTAAACACTGAGTACATTTTGGATAATATGGATAATATACTTTTTTTTGGGAAAAATGGCAAAAAAGACAAGATTAAAAAAGGACAAGTTAATTTTGGAGAGCTGCTCTAGAGAAAAGACCATTTTATAAAACAGATTTTAATTCTAGTCTTTTAGTACTTATTTATGCCAGACTACTTCTTACTGGTTGTTTGGTTTCCTGTGCTGAGACTTCGAAAAATTATCTTGTGGTTAGAAAATAGCATATTCTCAAAATGGTTGACTGCAAAGAATTTTGGGACTTACTATGTTTTACTTATAAATTTTACTTTTGAAAGAGAGTGAATTAGTTAGATTTGAGAAAAATTCATGAGTAAAACTGTAGTATGTGTATATATATATATATATATATTTAGTCTGCTTACATAAATAAAATGAATCAGATTTTAAACAGGAGTCTATATACAAGTAACTGACAGAAGGAAGAGGACCTAGAGATTTAAAGAGCAGAATTAAGGACATCAACAGAAGCATTCTTGGGGGAAATTAAAGAGCAACGGATAATTTATCAAAGTATTGAGGTAAACAAGTATTTAACTGGACATTAGATTCTAACATAGTTGTTAATACCAAATTGATTTTTTTTTTTTTTTTTTGTATTTTTGGGTCACACCTGGCAATGCTCAGTAGTTACTCCAGGCTCTGTGCTCAGAAATTGCTCCTGGCAGACTCAGGGGACCATATGGGATGGCAGAGATGGAACCTGGGTTTGTTCTGGATTGGCCATGTGCAAGTCTATGGCTCTGGCCACCATTAAAACCAGATTTAAACAAACTAAATCAACCTCACCATCAACAAACCTTAAAT